>NC_064822.1:121958943-122261973 GCF_024166365.1 Elephas maximus indicus
CATACTTTAGTAAAGAAGTCTTGGTGGAACAACAGCGTAGTGCTTAGCTGCTAACTGAAAGATTGGCAGTTATAACCCACCCAGCAGCTCTGTGGGAGAAAGACTTGGCAATCTGCCTCTGTAAAGATTACAGCCAAGAAACTCTATGGGGCTGTTCTACTCTGTCACATGGAGTCACTATGAGTAGGAAATCGACTAGATAGTGCCCACCCACATACTTGAGTAAACCCTTAAGCCAGTCTATTTACCTCCCAAAGAGCTGGTTTGTTCATGTCTAAAATGGCCCCACAGAGCCCTCGTGAGCACCCAATAAGACAATGTATGTGAAAATGCATTGAAATTGTATACAAAACATGTTGCTGTAGAGTCGATTTCAACTCATTGCGACCCTATAGGACTGAGTAGAACTGCCGCGTAGGGTTTCCGAAGAGTAGCTGGTTGATTCGAACTGCTGACCTTTTATTTAATAGCTGTAGCTCTTAACCACTATGCCATCAGGGCGCCACTGATATTGGACCTTTATTTTTACTATTAACATAATTAATGAATATCGAAATAACACATGTATATAATGACACAACATGTATATAAGCTATAAATACATGACTGTTAGAGAAAGTCACCTACATTTTATAGAAGATCTAATTTTACATTTCAAAAAAAATGCTTATATAAATACATAGTTATGTTGACATGAGAAGCACGTAAAAAAATACAATCTGATACTTCAGCATATAAAAAAAAACTATAATCTGATACTTTAGCTACCGGAGGAGAGTAAATTTAGCATTAAGTCGTGAGTTTGTTCCTAGCTGGTTTAATTCTCCATTAGATTTCAGTTTTTATTTGTATTCTGATTTGTCTCATTGATTCTGAAATTTTGTTTGTCTCCATATACACCTATTTAATAGTTTTACCCAGCTTGACTAGCTCCCCCGAGAGTCTGCATTACACCTTCTAAGCAGAAATACAGCATCACCTACACGCACCAATAGGCATCTGAAATGCAAGCTAGTTAGTGGATGTAGTGGATGTAGGTTGTTGTAAATCACTTTGAATGGAAAAAATGTGCTGAAACAAAAACTTTTTGAGACAGCTAATTTCTCACTTTAATTCCTTAGAATGAGAAAATAGTGCATATTTTTAGCCTTTCATGCTGAAGCAATCTAATTAAAAGAAATGGTCATTTGAATAGCTGAATGAAATTTCAAAAGTTTCCATAATTTACGAAGTCAGGATGATCAGGGAGGAAATAGCCAAGTGCCAATGACGTTTTTCCAAAGCCTGTGTTCTAAAACTGTTCCACATGTACATAAAAAAGAAAACTAGTGGGCCAGGGGATATTGTTGTCGTTGTTAGGTGCCATCGACTCAGTTCTGACTCATCGTGACCCTATGCACGACAGAATGAAACAGTGCCCAGTCCTGAACCATCCTTACAATTGTTGTTATGCTTGAGCTCGTTGTTGCAGCCACTGTGTCAATCTACCTCTTTGAGAGTCTTCCTCTTTTCCGCTGACCCTGTACTCTGCCAAGCATGATGTCCTTCTCCAGGGACTAACCTCTCCTGGCAAAATGTACAAAGTATATAAGACACAGTCTCGCCATCCTTGCTTCTAAGGAGCATTCTGGTTGTACTTCTAAGACAGATTTGTTCATTCTTTTGGCAGTCCATGGTATATTCAATGTTCTTCCCCAACACCACAATTCAAAGGTGTCAATTCTTCTTTGGTCTTTCTTATTCATTGTCCAGCTTTCACATGCATATGATGTGATTGAAAATACCACAGCTTGGGTCAGGCGCACCTTAGTCTTCAAGGTGACATCTTTGCTCTTCAACACTTTAAAGAGGTCCTTTGCAGCAGATTTACCCAATGCAATGCGTCTTTTGATTTCTTGGCTGCTGCTTCCACGGCTGTTGAGTGTGGATCTAAGTAAAATGAAATCCTTGACAACTTCAATCTTTTCTCCGTTTATCATGATGTTTGTCATTGGTCCAGTTGTGAGGATTTTTATTTTTTTTATGTTGAGGTGCAATCCATACTGAAGGCTGTGGTCTTTGGTCTTCATCACAAAGTGCTTCAAGGCCTCTTTACTTTCAGCAAGCAAGTTTGTGCCATCTGCATAACGCAGGTTGTTAATGAGTCTTCCTCCAATCCAGATGCCCCGTTCTTCTTCATATAGTCCAACTTCTTGGATTATTTGCTCAGCATACAGATTGGATAGGTATGGTGAAAGAATGCAACCCTGACGCACACCTTTCCTGACTTCAAACCAATCAGTATCCCCTTGTTCTGTCCAAACAACTGCCTCTTGATCTATGTAAAGATTCCTCATGGGCACAATTAAGTGTTCTGAAATTCCCATTCTTCGCAGTGTTATCCATAGTTTATTATAATCCACACAGTCGGATGCCTTTTTATAATCAATGAAACACAACTAAAAATCCTTGTGGTATTCTCTGCTTTCAGCCAGGATCCATCTAACATCAGCAATGATGTCCCTGGTTCCATGTCCTGTTCTGAAACCAGCCTGAATTTCTGGCAGTTCCCTGTCGATATGCTGGTGCAGCCGTTTTTGAATGATCTTCAGCAAAAGATAATTCAAAAAAAAAAAAAAAAGACCTTCAGCCAACTGACTGGAAGAGATCCATATTTATGCCTATTCCCAAGAAAGGTGATCCAACTGAATGTGGAAATTATAGAACAATATCATTAATATCACACGCAAGCAAAATTTTGCTGAAGATCATTCTCTAAAGGATAGTAACCCTATAATTTCAATTTAACAGCACTGTCTCTCAAAAAAAAAAAGCAAACCCTCCACCAGAGGCTGTCCCCTAGTCTACTTTTAAGACATGAAGGTAAAGCAGAAGATTCACTCCTGCGAGAATTTTTAGATTCATTGCCCCTCAGCACAATCACGAACATTTGCTACATCCACATTTTAAAGGAGAATTGATATTGAGAAAGATGAAATGAAAGAAATAGTGGCCCCTTCACAAACTGTTCTGCAACATGGGCTTGGAAAAGAGGAAAGAGACCAACCAAATTCCTGTCTGTGGAACTTGAATTAAAAGTCAAAGAAGTACCAGGTGGCATAAGGAGTTAAGTGACCCAGTGAGAGCTTTGCGCTCGCCTTGTGGTGCGGGACAGGAACTCAGGGGAAGCAGGTAGGAGACAGAACTAACCACAGCCACAGAGAGCAGCAAGTCCCATGAGCTGCCTGGGTGTCCGCCCTTTCTGAGGTCTTGCTGAAATTTTTCCTGAATTCCTAAAAATACCCTAATGCGAGAGGCTTCAATTAGCCCCATTTTCCCTGAGGTAATTCAAGGATGTCTCTGTTTCTTGACCCAAAAATATGCTGACTAAACTATTTTTAATTAAAATTACAATTCTCAAAGGCTATTTATCAGCCAGAATTGTTTTCTACCCCTCCTTTTAGAGACAGAGCAAATTTCCATCTTCATAGACAGGATTTAGAAAATTCTCAGTTCAACAGTCACTTTCAACTCATGCGTTATAGTGAAAACTGATGTTTCCAGTGATGACCTGAAGGTCATCACCAATTACAATAAAAGAGAAAAGGGTCCAATGTGTTTTTAAATTTGTTCTAAGGCAAGGGCAAAAAAAGCAGATTTTCTGCTTAATCCTAAATTACTCAAAAAATATGAAGAATCAGAACAGCCCCAATCCCCAAACACTGTAAGAGTTACACAGTTCTTTTATGATTAATAATATTCTTCAAAGTGTTCTTCAGAAGGATTGTGGTGTAGCCCAAGTGCTTCTTGAGGAAAATGACACAGGGAGTAGAAGAGAAGTGAGCGAAAAAATGGGAGACTTGGACTCCAGTGTATAGCTCTCTCTGTCCCTAAAGAGGGTAACATTGAATGAGTAAGTCACTTAGCTCTCCAGGTCTCTTTCCTTACCTGCAAAATGGAGAAATCAGACTAGATTAAGGCTCCTTCTAATTCAAAAATGCCAGGAGTTTATGAAATGATTAGATTTCTTTATAATGAGTATAATATATTAGACCTATCAGAAAATGGAAGTCCAAGTAAAATAGATATTTTAATCTCTTTGAACTAGCACAAATTAACTTCATTATGTCACTAAACTTAATGAGAAACTGAAAAAGTGGTTTATGAAATTTATATTTGGGGTATATTTCTTATCTACATGAAGTAGCAATTCTTAACTGCATGGCATAATATTCACTATAACGTCAACCTGTACCCCCATATTGCTTTACATACGAAATATTTCAATAACTGTTGATTTTATGAGAGAGATCAAGACTATAATGTAATCAAGCACAGTGGTTTAGCTGAGGATTCTCAAGTCAACTGGCCTAGGTTCAAACCCCAGTTTTAAAAGAGAATACCTTGCTATTCCCCAAGCCCCCTTTTTTTATACTTCTGGAACACTCCTACACTACATTTCCCAGCCTCCTTTGCAGTTAGGTGTGAGCATGTGGTACATGGAATGTGGGCCCATTACCTGCTAGTATAGAGTCGATTCTGACTCATAGTGACCCTATGTGACGCATATGTGGACAGGGTGAAGTATATTTCTTCAAAACCAGGACTATAAAAGCACCCCAATCAGTCAGCCACTCTCGCTCTTCCCCTTCCAGGTACATGTCAATGCCCAGGGTGATCTTGGAAACCATATGTTGAAGATTGTAGAGCCACCACCAGCCTGGGTCCCTGAGTGACTGTTTCTTCTTAACAGAGGCTCACCCTCTGCCACCAACTGAATTTCAAGTGTACATGAGTCAGAGGCCAACTTGATTGCAAGCCAAAAAAAACAACTACTGTAACAGATACACAAACATAGTCTATGTTAAGTCAATGAGATTTCAATGACTTATGCACAATGAAACAAAATACTGCCCAGTCCAGCACCATCCCCATAATTAGTTTGGCAGATCAGTTGTGATCCACTGGCCTTTCTTCCTAGTCCATCTTAGTCTAGAAATTCCACTGAAACCTGTTCAGCATCATAGTACCACTCAAGCTACCACTGACAGATGGATGGTGGCTGCACATGAGGTGCACTGGCTGAGAATCAAACTCATATTTCCCACATGGTCTACCATTGAACCACCGATGCCTCTGTTGCTAAAGCAAACATTAACTAACATTTAATAATATTCCTATTAGCACTTCTAGGAAGGACTTTGGTACAACTCAAAATACTTCTTAATGGAAATGACATAGTGAGTAAAAAGAACAGAGTACAGAAAGACAAAACTTGTGAAAATGATTTCACCTCTTGATGGCAACTAGTATTTTTTTTTTAAAGTTTCAGCTCCTGATCTGTAAAATGGGAATTATAATCTAACAAAAGCATTGTAATGAAGATAAATTGGGTCACCATTCATAAACATGCTTATACCTGGTAAAAAGTATAACCTATAATTATTATGGAGACCAAGAAGACATAATTAGAATGTGGAAATTATCAAACAATATCATTAATATCACACACAAGTAAAATTTTGCTGAAGATCATTCAAAAGCAGCTTTGGCAATATTGACAGGAACTACCAGAAATTCAAGCCAGATTCAGAAGAGGACATGGAACCAGGGATATCATTACTAATGTCAGATGGATCTTGGTTGAAAGCAGAGAATATCGGAAAGGTGATTATCTGTGTTTTATTGACTATGCAAAGGCAATTGACTGTATGAATCATAACAAATTATAGATAACATTTGCCAAGAATGGAAATTCCAGAACACTTAATTGTGCTCATGAGAAACCTGTACATAAATCAAGAGGCAACTTTTCAAACAGAACAAGGGGATATTGCATGGTTTAAAGTCAGGAAAGGTGTGCATCAGGGTTGTATTTTTTCACCATTCTTATTCACTCTATATGCCGAGCAAATAATCCAAGAAGCTGGACTATATGAAGAAGAAAGAGCATCAAGACTGGAGGAAGACTCACTGACAACCTGTGTTATAAAGATGACACAACCTTGCTTGCTGAAAGGAAAGCTGACTTGAAGCATTTACAGATGAAGATCAAAAATCATGATCTTCAGTATGGATTATACCTCAACATAAAGAAAACAAATCCTCATAACTGGACCAATAAGCAACATCATGATAAATGGAGAAAAGATTGAAGTTGTCAAGGATTTCATTTTACTTGGATCCACAGTCAACACCCATGGAAGCAAATGACACATTGCATTGGGCAAATCTGCTGCAAAAGACCTCTTTAAAGTGTTCAAAAGCAAAGACGTCACCTTGAAGACTAAGGTGTGCCTGACCCAAGCCATGGTGCTTTCGATGGCCTCATATGCATGCAAAAGCTGGACAATTAATAAGGAAGACGGAAAAAGAATTGACGCCTTTGAATTATGGTGTTGGTGAAGAATATTGAATACACCATGGTCTGCCAAAAGAAAGAACAA
This sequence comes from Elephas maximus indicus, assembly GCF_024166365.1. NCBI lineage: Eukaryota > Metazoa > Chordata > Mammalia > Proboscidea > Elephantidae > Elephas > Elephas maximus. Next base: position 121,965,369 of record NC_064822.1, read on the forward strand.
AGCTGTCTTGCAAGAAGTAAAGCCAGGATGTGCCTTAGAAGCAAGGATGGTGAGACTACATCTCATATACTTTGGACATGTTATGAGGAGGGATCGGTCCCTGGATAAGGACATCATGCTTGGTAAAGTAGAGGGTCAGTGAAAAAGAGGAAGACTGTCAACAAGATGGATTGACAAAGTGGCTGCAACAATGGGCTGAAGCATAACAACAAATGTGAGGATGGCACAGGAGCAGGCAGTGTTTCATTTTGTTGGACATAGGGTCACTATGAGTTGGAAATGACTAGACGGCACCTAACCACAACAAGAAGACATTACTCAGAATCTGGAATTTATTTATACAATGCAGATATCTAAGAGAAAATCATAGATTTTTGGAAATCTAAAGAACAATGCTTGCAAGGTATATACAAATTTTTGTATGAGAGACTGACTTGATTTGTAAACTTTCAGTTAAAGCACAATAAAAAAATAAAATAAATCAAAAGAAAAAAATTTATCTTTTTTTTTTTTGACATTTTGAAAACATAATCCTGGTTCAAGATCACAGAGCTAAAGAGTGGAAGATTCATAATTTGAATACAGCTGTCTTGAGTGATATCACTTCCATTACTTTATCACTCCCTCCTCCTCAATCTCTTTGGTTGCCAAATTCCTCTAATACTGCCTATGATACACCTCCTAAACTTCCTTCTCGCTTCTACAGCTTCATTTCTAAGGATTTAGTTTAGGCATCCTTAGCATCCTTTCCTTGCATAACCATGAGGGCCTCCTGACAAGTTTTGCCTATTACTAGTCTCACCCCACCAACACACACACACATATACACAGACTACATGGTACACCCAGTTTCTACCAAGTCAATTTTGACTCAAGGCAACCCCACATGTATTAGAGTAGAACTGTGCTCCATAGGGTTTTTAATGGCTTCTTTTCAGAAGCAGATCACAAGGCCTATCTTCCAAGGAGCCTTTGGGTAGACTCAAACCACCAACATTCTAGTTAGCAACAAGTGCATTAACTTCCAGGGTAACCCCAAAACCAAACCCATTGCCATTGAGTCGATTCGGACCCACAGAGACCCTATCAGAAAGAGCAGAATTGCCACATAGGATCTCCAGGGCTGTAATCTCTGTGGAAGCAGACTGCCACACCATTCTCCCATGGAGCAGTCAGTGGGTTCAAACTGTCGATTTTTCAATTAGCAGCCAAGAGCTTAACCACTGCACCACCAGGCCTTCTCAACTGCCATGGTTGATCTTGCTAAAAGGTAGCCTATAGAATAAAACCATTTTGGGCTCTTCAATTTTCATAGGATGAATTCAAACTCCTCGGCATAACACAAGTCTCCTTCTATCAGTGCACCTCTGACTTCCCTGGTCTCACTTGACTGGACACTCTTGTTTTATCCCACCCTGAAGTCATATAAACTGTTTTTAGAATCTACTACACAGCACAGTCTTTCACATCTCTTTATCTTTGCTCAGTCCACCTCTTTCTTGACTTTTGCTACCACCTACATCATCTTTCACAATTTAGAACATCACATTACCTGTTTTATGAAATTGCTAATTAACCCCTCAGGCAGACAGGACAACATTCTCCTCTGAGTGACATTTTCTTAACTTGTTTCTGTAACACCTGTAACCATTTTCTGTTATTTTTTATATCTCTGTTTCCCCCTACTAAATTTTCAGGGCCAAATCCATGATTATTCAGCTCTGAATCTCCAGCATGTGGCACATTTTGAGATCCATAATAGAAAATCATTATGTTTGATGAATAAATGAATAAATGGTTTATTACGAGGTTCTCAAAAGGGGAAAAAAAAAAAGAAAATAACGTCATTTTTCCAGTTTAGGCTTAGATGGATTTTTTGGAAATTGTGAAAGCATTTGACCTTGCTTTTTTGTGGGCGTGTGTGTGTGTGTGTGTGTGTGCGCACTTATTTTTTTCTAATGGAGAGCCAAGTAGGGTTTCAGAAAGAAGGATTTGCTCAATGAGCCCTGCATTGGGAGGTCAGAAACCCTAGTTTTTATTTCTAGTACTGTCACAAAATGAAGATCCCTGGTGGTGCAGTGGTTAAAGTGCTTGGTTGCTAACCAAAAGGTCAGTAGCTTGAATCCACCAGCTGTTCTGCAGGAGAAAGATGTGGCAGTCTACTTCCATAAAGATTTACAGCCTTGGAAACCCTATGGGGCAGTTCTACTCTGTCCTATAGGGTCGCTCTGCGTTGGAGGCAACTTGACGGCAGTGGATTTGGTTTGGTTGGCCACAAAATGACTATTTATTCTTTGGCAAATTGGTTAATTGCTCTAAATCACAAATTATCATCTGTAAAATAAGAAAGTTGTCTATCTATAATGGCAGAACGTTTGATACTAGGCAATAAGAAAAAAATGTGATATCAGCTAAAGACATTTCAGCCAAAAAGAATTAGTACATTAGAGAATTAACTTCCAACATAATCAATGAAATCCTACTCATCAGAAAAGCAGTGTGACATTAGATGGACACAGAAGATCTTGATTTTGGTCTCAAATCTGTCAGAAGAATTCTTTGAAAAAATGACTTTACTTATTTGGACTGCAATTTCTTCAACTACAAAATTAAGAGAACTTCTAAGTTTCCTCACAGCTCTAAAAATGTATTTGATGGGGTACTATATATAAATCTACATGGATAGAGGAACGAAAGCCATTTGATTTTAGGAAATGATCATTCTCTGATAGAAGGATGAGTGTCTACTTTTTCCTATATCTAATTTTGCAGATTCATAATTCCATTCCCTTCCATATACTAAGAAGTTTTTCTACATATGGGAGAGAGACCTACAAACAGAAGAAATCAGTATTATTTAAGAATGAACAAAATCTTTGCCTTCTCACTACAATGCAGCAAAATCTATTCTTACACGTGGAAGGTTTGCTTTGTTCCTAGTGAGCGAGATGAAAAACAAATTTAGGTTATCTTTCCTCTATGCTTCAACAATTTCAGTATGGAACCTCTAGGTTCCTAAGTGTCACTGTAGATAAAAAAGATATAAATCCTAAGTAAAATTATTAAGTAAGACCAGACGCGGCTTTTTTACTTCTTAGAAGAAAGATGTTAGTAACTCTTTGAAACATTGTATGCTGTGCTATCTATCCATTTTATACTGTCATGTCAACTAAGTTCTTTGTTGTTGTTGCTGACAGCTTCTAAAAATGTCCTTTTAAAAAAATCACTCTAGAATACATTTATGATGTGAATTTCAGATTAAAATAAGGTAACAGCAAAGCGTAGTGGGAGGATCACTGGTTGGCCAGTCAAGAAATCTGTGTCCTTGTTTACACTCCACTATTAACTAACCATGAGATCTCAGCCAACCCATTCACACATTGAAGGTTCACCCAGTACTAAGTACCAGGCCCTGTGTTATCTCCTGGGAACAAGAAACTAAAGGGAAAAAAAAAAGTCTCTGCTCTCACGGAGCTTAGAAGGCAGTAGAGGGAGAGAGCCAAGTAAGAAAAAAGTGAAACAAAGTGTTAAAGAAACCATGTAGGAAATTTCCACAGAATGTACTAAGATTAAAAAACAAGGAGGAGTCAGTTTTAGTCAGGGAGGGGGCATGAGTGAGAAGGGAAGTTAAGAAAGAATTCATAAAGGAGATGATGCCTAGTTCAACTTTGCAAGATCTTTAAATGCTTGCCAAGCCACTTCAGCATCACAGGCCTCACTTAGCTGCCTTATCTCAACTAGATGACCTCTAACCTCCCTTCTGGTTCTAAATGCCCAAAAAGCTATGTGCATCTTTAATGCATCTTTCAGGAAAACAACATTTGTGTTTTGTTTACATGTATGAATATTTAACCACAATCAATGAGATGGATTGACACAGTGGCTTGCAACAATGGGCTCAAACTCAGCAAAGATTGTGAGGATGGCACAGGACTGGGCAGTACTTCTTTCTGTTGTACATAGGGTTGCTATCAGTCAGAACTGACTCGGTGGCACCTAACAAAAACAACGTAGGGTTCTGGTTTACTATCCAGAACCCTATATTGAAATATTTCTAATATAAATATTTCTAAAACACTTGCCTTGCTTCTTTAAACAGTCTATCCTAAACATAATTTAACCCTTCAGTATTAATCGTGGCCGTTACTATAAGCATCCGGTCCTGGGAAGTGCTGAAGGTGTAGCTTTATACAGATGCAAAAGCACAAGACATAATGTAAACTGTAGTAGCAAGGGGATGCTGACTAAGTGGTATCCCAGGAATGCATTTTCTTGAAAAGTTCCCTGGTGTTACTTTGTTATTTTAGTAATTTGTCTTTTTTCTCCAGAAAGTGAAGTGAACATGTACAGTAATATGCCCTCCTGGGCAGTGTAAAATGGCCACCATCCAGCAAAACTAATTAATGAATCAAAGGCAAAAGCAGCCTTCTGGTGGGAGGCAGCAGAGCATCTAATAGTCACCAGAGGGAATCAGACAGACGCTGGCTTTTCCACAGCTATTACTAGCTGTGTGACTAAGCAAGTTACTTACACTTAACTAGCTTCAGTTTCCTCATCTGCAAAACAAGAATAATAAACCTATTTCACAGTGTTTATGGGAGGATTAAACAAGATAAAGCTGATAAGGCTCTTAGCACTGCATCTGGCACGTAGACAGTGCTCAGTGATTATTGGCTGGTATCATCATCATTGAAAACCCTGGTGGTGTGGTGGTTAAGAGCTATGGCTGGTAACGAAAAGGCCGGCAGTTCAAATCCACCAGGTGTTCCTTGGAAACCCTATGGGGCAGTTCTACTCTGTCCTTTAGGGTCTCTCTGAGTTGCAATTGACTCAACGGCAACGGGTAATGGGTAGTCATCATCATCATCATCATGAATCCAGGGAGACTCATATTATTCTTGTGACAGCATCCTTTAGGATAACAGGTACAGCAAGTAGCAATGGTTTTATGTGAAACTAACTTATGGATCTAGACCTCAGCACATCACCTTCCTATCTAAGAGGCAGGAAACAAAACGAATGGTTACATAGACATTGAGAGCACAGATTCTACAACCAGACTACTTGAATTCAAATTCCACTTCTGCCACTTACTTGCTGTGTAGCCTTTACCAAGTTACCTAACTCTCTCTGTCCCAGTCTCCTCAACTGTAAAATGAGGAAAAATCATAGTACCTGCCTCTTCACACTGCTAAAGGAGTTCATTAATTAATACATATAAAGCTTTTGTAACAGTATCTGGCTGTATTAAGTATTCTGTATATTTTTGCTTTTGATAGTTTATTTAACATTTTTGTAAGTAACATAAAAGTAAATAGTATAAGGAATAACAATTTAACACCTTCGGAAAAGTAGGAGTTCCTGGGTGGTACAAAGGGTTAATATGCTTGGCTGCTATTCATAAGGCTGGAGGTTTGAGTTCACCCAGAAGCATCTCAAAGAAAGCCCTGGCAATCTACTTCTGAAAGACCAACCATTGAAATCTCTGTGGAACATAGTTCTACTCTGCCACACATGGGGTCGCTATGAGTTAAAGTCAACTCCACGCCAACTGGTTTGAAACAGTAGGCAGAAAAGTATGATCAATGGCAAGCGAGGAAGAAGATGGGGCTGGCAGTAATTTCTTGGGGTCACAACATTTCCATTAGGCTTCCTGAGGACATGGATAAAATGAGATCCTAAAAGTAAAATGTATATCTCTGTACTTTTTTAGGGCTCAGGATAAAGTTTAACTGAATTCAAAGTCCACGTCTTGATCACTGCTCTGCACCATCTAACCCAAAGTGGCATGGGATCAATATAGAAAAACTTTCAAGATGTTATTTCACCAAAACCACACTGTTGAACCTTATGACCTCATGATATCCATCCTCCAATGCTGAACCTCCTTCTCACCCAGGAAAGAACGTTAGTGACGCCTTGCTGACAGACACTTGCCACCATCCTCATCTCTGTCTTTCAGATGTGGCACTATGTCTCCCTCTCTTTCTAGCTCCCATTCTTTATCTCTTATGTACAACTTCATTCATTCAACTTTATAAAATGCTGATGGTATGCCAGACAAAGTCCCCGTCCTTGTGGGGAAAACGTTGACCAAACAATGACTTTGCTTGAAGGAAGAATAGGGGACTGATTCAGAACACAGGCTCTGGAGTGAGATCAATCTGGGTTTGGGCCTCAGCCCTGCTGCTTATTAGCTGTGCTCTCGAATGAATTACATAATTTCTCTAAGCTTCAGTTTCTTCTTTTGGGAAATGTGAACACCAATGCCCACTTGTAACTAAAAGAATAACCCTCCTCCATCACCATCAGCTCCCAGCTTGCCTCTAGGAATTTGCTCTAGATCATGAAAGGAAAATAAACCATTTGACCAGTCAGCCTACGCTTACAGAGACCAGTGGGAGAAAAGACCCTGATTAAATATGTCATCTGTTAAAAAGGGAAAAAAACAAATTGTTTTCAGAGCATTGGGTGATCTTTCTGTAAATAAAAGGTCACCTCCACATTTCTACTTGTGAAAATAGAGGCAGTAAACCCCATTGGAGAACAAACTGTGCTTAGCGTCATAATGTAAAGCTCTGTGTTCCTGTGGGCAGGCATCTTTATAATATGTTGCATTTAAGGACACATTCTTCTTCTTTAAATTATACTTAAATGGTAGTCAGTCTGAGATTTATGTTTTCATCAGTGGTAGTGGTGTGCGTGTATGTGTGTGAGAGAGAGAGGTATTAATCTGACAATTGCACGTGTGGAAGCTCATTAGAATGAAGAGGCATACACACTGGTAGAGGGCCCCTGGAAGGGATCAGAACTTGAAGGGACAAAGCTTAAGTAACCATATAATTCATCATCCAAATCAGGACACATTTGAGACTAAAAGGGGGTACCATTAACGATTATGCTAGAATAGGTGTTGACTAGAGCTTTCTGGGGATAAACTAGAACATATAATCACCTAAACCAATCAATGCCTACCTGAATTGTTCTGCTAAAGCCTGCCCTTACTAACTATGGTTGTATTCTAGGCTAAATAGCCCAGGCTGAGAATGTGCTGCTGTGAATTATGTCCTATGAACTCTCCTAGTGGGGGTAAAAAAAGAAGATAAATCCTATGAGAGACTAAAGTCAATTAATAGAAACAGGATTTCTCACGTGAGGACAGAGATTTTGCAAGATGGAAAATCAGTGACATTCTCTTTCTGTGACTAGGCTAGACAATGTATGCTGAGCAGGGTTTGAGGCTTGCCCAGGTACAATGCAGGTGACTTCTTCTTGCTCCCAGAAAACAAAGATGCTCTACTTGTGTTACCTTTGTGCTAAGTCTGCTCTTTTCCTCCATTCTGTGACTATGAATATTCATCCTCAATATGATAACATCTCTATTAATGAAGAGAATGCAGCCCAATGCTTTATTGATTTTTGGCAAAATGTTGTAACCTGAGGTATAAATAATATTCGGCTGAAAGGTATGGCTTAAGACATCAGATAAAGAAAGTCGAAATATGAAAAATCATTAAATGCAAAGGATAACAATGTCAAATATCCCAGAACATAATGTATGTGTTTCCAAGCCACAGGACATATGAAAGAGATGGCAGAGATCAGCTTGAAATCAGGAGCGAGTGCACACAGGGTAATAAAGGGAAGGTAAAGGCCAACAGGCATACCTGTGCTAGGGCGGGACATGTGTCACATGTGGAGGAAACTAATAATGCAAGGACATAGGGTCAACTTCAATCAAACTCAGTAAGAACAAGGAAACTTCATCAGGTTTTTCAGCACAGTGGAGTGTTGGGAGGTCAGAGTGGGAAGGGGAGAAGTATGAAAGGGGGACCAAAGGTAGGACTCTGCTCGGATAGCTCAAAACATCATCAGATTTAAAACAAATTTGTTTGACTAGGACAACTATGATTTCAGAATCTTCTAAGGCGCCCCCCCTCGCTCAACCTGCAAAAAACAATCTCCTCACCAGCTTGCAGAGGAAACAGTTTTTCTAACAAAGAATAAGCCTCTCCTACAATCAGAGATAAAAGGCTGGTAGAGGTAATGCTTCAGTGTGAAGGCATTTCAGAGCAGTGTAATCGGTCAATCAATAGGTATAAATGGGTCATTATAAGATCCTCTCCTGTTTGAACTGAGGAGCAGGAAGCATGAGAACAGAAGGACTGGTGGGTGGGAGGGGGCGGATGTGATGGAGAAAAAAAAAATGGCAGGAGAGTGGAAGCAAAGACAAATTTCACAGGATTTACAGCTTTGCCTACAGTCTGCCTCATCTACCTCCAACTGGGCTAGGATAGAAAGAAGTTGGGGGCCGAGGTATTTTTGTCAGGCAGCTGCAAATGCAGGCAGCCACACTTGGCTTGATTAATGAAGATGTTAAGAGTTTGTTTTATTAAACACTTCAGGCTTCTTGTAAAGTAGCTTAGACCTCAGAATATCACTGCACTTGAAGTTGTCCCATTGTTTTTCCACTTTTCTTTCTATGACACACATCAAATTTGTGTGTGTGTGCGTGCACATATGTGTGTGTATGTATGTGTGTACTATGGCCTCAGACAGAGCAGAAGACTAAGAACCCACCGATTACACACACCGCCATTTTTTCAGCAGGGGTGAAAGGGTGGGAAGCCCTCAGTGATAACATTAGAAAAAACAACGAAAAACATGTGTCTTAAATCTTAGCTAATGAATGGGTGCAAATGGTTAAGTGCTGGACTATTAATGGAAAGGTTGGCAGTTCAAAAACAACAGAGTTGCCTCAGGAGTAAAGCTTGGCAAAATGCTTCCAAAAGTTTTCAGCCTTGAAAACCCTTTAGAGTGAAGTTCTACTATGCACACTTGGGATCACCATGAGTGGCAATCAACTCAAAATGAGTCAAAAGCAACTAGCAACAACAAAAATATATTGCTGCACAAAAATAATAGGTTTACTAAATACCCCCACAACAAATTATCTACTCATTTATCAACCATCTCGTTATCTGACATTTCACATTTACGACAATAGAAAAAAACCTACTACCTCCCTATCTTGCGCATTAACGCCATACATCTGGCAGTAATGAACACAAAAGCATAAGACGAGAGTAATGCTAGCTGTGATGGTTAAGGTTATGTGTCAACTTGGCTGGGCCATGATTCTCAGTGGTTTGGCAGTTATGTAATGATGCAATTTGGTGATTCTGTAATGTAGTCATCCTCCGTTTCACATAATGCCGATTTTCACACAACGACCTGATCTTTGGAATCTAATCATATCAATAATTGAGAAGTGGATGTAATTGAGTTAAAATAACAATAATCACAATTACAAAACAAGAAGGGCAACAATTTTTACTCTGACTTAGGGATAATTATTAATAAAAATATATATAAAAATGGAAGCTTATAGGATTTCATGTCATTCACCAATAAAACAAACACAAAACTCTTCTACATGTTTGGAATCTTTTCTGTGCCTTCTGAGTTAGAACAGAATTCAGGGGGGAATCATATCCAAGAAAAATCATGTATTATATGTGGTGGTGTAAATGGCAACTAAAAAAGTATATATTTTTATTTAAATATTTGATCCCAATGTATAGGATTAAATCTAGGCCTAAAAATAATAATTTGCAAAGATTTTCTCCATCCTTTTGTTGGTTAATCAGGTTTTAAGTTCCTTGGTAATTGCTGGGTTCTGGGTTGGTAACGGAGCAGCTGTTGAGGAGATACTTTGACTAAAGTTGACATCTCATGCAGTAGCTATGAGCTTAATTCAAGCAAATACATTTATTTTCTGTTTGTTTACACTTGTTTCCCCTAGGAACAATCCAAAGAGTTCCTTTATTTCATGATAATGAAGAGCATAGCTGATATTTACAATTTTTTTTTTTCCTAAGAGGTTATAGAATTTAATTTTAAAGCTTGAGCAAAACATTTATTCCGGGAGAATTCATGCTAAAACACTTTACGTATTTAGTTTTCAACATACCCTTACATCAAAGCAGCAATAAGTTGTTTTAATACTCCTTACACAAAACAATGCTTATAGATCATTAATGACCTGATAGACTGCCCAAGGCAAAGAAGTTTGAAGAGCTTGGAGCTCACAGAAGATCAATCAGAAATAGAAAAACAAAACTATAAATGGATATTGTAAGGAGTTCAGAAATTAACATTAATTTTCATACAATTGTTGAATAATAGCTCCCTGTTTTGGTTAAAACAAGTTCATGTGAATAGGTTTTGATTTCACATGTTTAATTATACATGACAGAATCACGTTTATTTCTCATAATAAAATTAAGAGCTTGTGACAACCCTTCCTTTGTTGTACCAACGTACCTAGGCAGTTATCAAGTGATATTGTAAGAACTGGTTTCATCTACTAGATGTGAATTCCTTGAATCTTGCACAGAGTAGGTGGTCAATAAATATTTATTGAATTGAAATTAATGAACTCTGTGAAACAGAGAAATTGAAAGCCGGTATCTTGATTCAATTTTGGGGTTTTCTTAAAACAAATATTCACTGTGAAGAAATTCCTGACCAAAATTAATCCTGCCAGTGGTTTTTCTTTAACCTTAAATTCAAACCCTTTCTTTCCTAAAGAAGCCAGGCTTACTGAATTTGAATTTGAAAAGATATGGTGAATGGAGGGGCAGAGATCATCTTGTGACCTGATATCAGCTTGATCTCAGTAAAAGGGGGAGAGCAGTGTTCAATCAATCACGTTAAAATTAGCCAATGGCTGATCCTCTCTACTGCTCTCTCCTCTTCTCTTTATCTGCCTCACTGTACCTAGCTTCCTCAAGCCATTTTCTTTTTCTGGAATCGGAATGGTCTCCCTATAGGCATATAGAATAACTGCTCAGAATAAAATTTGTATTCAAGTTTTGTTGAATTTTGATTATGTTTTACAACTCTAAGGACATGCCAGACAAGAAGCTAATGAAGTATTCTTCACTTCCTATTCGTCAGGATATTACATACTTTATTAATAGAAAATTTCTTCAGAAAAGGGAAGTGTGCAAGAATATCTGCCTTTTAAACTAGTAAAGCAATATGTGATTAATGTTCAAAATTATTTTAAATTTAACTCTTTGGTATTCTTAAGTCCCAAGAAAAAGCCAATGACAAGTCTCCACTAAAAACTGCACAATTTGCAGCACTACATTTAAATTATAAAGGAAAATTCAATTTTATTAAGGAAGTAAAGAAACATGTCCTTTAAATATTTATGTAGTTTAATGTTCCATTTCGAGATTTTTACTAATAGCTCATTATTTAGGCAGAGGGAAATAACACGTCAGCAATTCCACTTAAGTAGCCGAAGACAGTCAACTTTAGGTCATGTATAAGTGGCATAAAAACAGCATAGGTAATCTGAGAAAACAACATATCCTATACTTTCATCTCCAAGGTTTGAGAGAACATTCTTTCTGTGAGCCTAAGCCTTCCTTGGAAAAGAGAGGGGAAATAGGAGAGGAGGAAAGGTCATGACCTAATTCTATTGGATCTTTGGAAATAAGCCCACCCTCTACCAATAAATCAGTTGCTGTTTAATCTACTCCAACTCGTGAAGCAGAACGGAAAGAATGTTGAGGGAAAACTGCCACACTTTACACTTCTAGAAACTGAGGCTTAATGAGGTTAAGCAACTTGTCGAAGATCAAACAATTAATCCCCCAAACAGAGGTAGAGCTAGGACTCAAACCTAGGTCTTCAGATTTTAAATCCTAGCCCCATATAGTTGAAATTGGTTTGAACACTAAACGGCCAGATATTTGTTATAACATCCAAGCTAGCTGATTTATGTTGTAAATTACCTTGAAATTTTGGGGCAAGAAAAAAACTAAAGTTGTATGTCCTTGTCGAAAGGAAACTAGTTCCCAATTTAGGAATAGCTTAAGCCCAGTTAAGAACCACATTCAAAATGAAGTATTAAACATTTAAAAAAAAAAAAATTAAAGGAAGGGAGAACCCAGGTAGAGCTAAGTTGGCTTTCTTAGTTAAGGAGACAAAGCTAAGACTCTGAGGAGAGAAAGGCAACTAGAGTCCACAGAGCAGACTACTGGAGAAGAGAAGTTAAGGAAGAAAGAATGTAAATGTTCAGCATGAGTATTGGTTAGAAAAACTAACTGAGGCAGTGAAAAGAAACTCAAAAGAAAAAAATTAGAAAGAAGAATAGACAGAGGTCACACCGGACTGGGAATAGTGCCTAATGTCAACAGCCAGACTAGAAAACCTCATAATTCGTAAGGCATTGAGTAGAGTACTCCAAAGGACATTGCCTCAGTAGTAGTGGTGGATAATTACCCGTAGATTAAATGCTGCTCAGGTCCTGCCTAACCAATCTTAAAAAGCTGGACCCAGAAAGAAGAAAACTGTTTCCAAGTTACTTAACTGTGTCCCAGAACAAAGTTGTAAAAGTTATTATAACTGTGTTCCCTATGTTCAAGAAACTAGAGAAAATATTTTGAACATTTTAAGTAAAGAAATACAAGATATAAACCCAACCCAAATCAAACTTCTAAAGATGAAAACTACAAAGTTTAAGATGCAAATTACATTGGATAGGATTAAAGGCAAGTTAGACATTGAAGAAGAGAGGATTAGTGAACTTGAAAACACAGCAATAGAAACCATATAAAATAAAATGCCAGAGAAAAAAGACTTTAAAGGAACATCAGTAAGCTGAGGGCCTAAAATATGTATAATCTGAGTTTTGGAAGAAAAGGAGAGTAGACAGGGGAGAGGAAAATATGTATCTGAATACTGGATAAAACTTAATTAAGCAAGCTAGTTACAGAATAAAAACCTGTAAATCCAAAGAGTTCAACAAACACCAAGCCCAAGAAACATGCAGAAAACTACATCAAGGCATATAGTAATCAAATTGCTGAAAACTGGTGATAAATAGGAAATCTGAAAAGCAGCCAGAGAAAAATGACTTGTTAAATACAGAGGAACAAAGATGATGATGGCAGCAGATTCCTCACTGGAAAAAATGCAATTGAGAAGAGAGTGGAGCAAATTCTTTCAATGCTGAAGGAAAAGCCTGTCAAACTAGAATTCTATACCAGTGAAAATATCCTTAGGGAAAAAAAAAATGTAATAAGGACATCTTTAGGTATAAAATAGTTGAAAGCGTTCCTTACCAGCAGAGCCACACTACCAGAAGTGTTGAAAGAAGTCCTTTAGTCATAGGAAAATGATACCAAATGGATCTACACAAAGGAGTTAATAGCACTATTAACACTATTCAGTCCATAAGTACATGATACTATTTTTCTGATAATTCACTGCTTAAACAAGCAATGTAGTATAAGCTTTACAGCATATGTAGACATGAAATGTATGATAACAATAGCATAAGACTGGGAAGAAGAAATTGAAATACGCTATTGTAAGATTTTTATATTACACATTAAGTAGTATAGTATAACTTAAAGATAGACTGTGACAAGTTAAAAATCCTCACTATGTGCTCTTAAGAGACCTGGTAGTGCAGTGGTTAAGAGCTTGGCTGCTAACCAAAAGGTCAGTAGTTTGAATCCACCAGTCGCTCCTTGAAAACCCTATGGGGCAGTTCCATTCTGTCCTATAGGGTCACTGTGAGTCAGAATCGACCTAACAGCAACCGGGTATATACTCTAAATCATCCACTATACAGCAAAAAAAAAAAAGAGAGAGAGAGAGCTAATAAACAAACTAAGGAGATAGTTTAGGGAAACTTCTTGCACTAACCACCTATTACATAAAAAAAAGAATAAGGATTTCAAATCAGTGACCTCAGGTTCCATCCTAAGAAACTATATTAGCCACCAGAGTGAAAATTTGTAAAATAGAAAAACAATACAGAATAGCAATAAAACTCGGAGCTGGTTCTTTAAGAAGTTCAACAAAACTCATAAACTTTTACCCAAACTGATCAGCAAAAACAGAAGGAAAAAATTGCCCATAATAGGAATGAGAGAGGTTGCATTCCCACAGATTCCACTGATATTAAAAGGGAAATAAGGAAAATAATGAACAACTTTGTGTAAATAATTTCAACAATTTAGATGATATGGACAATGTCCTTGAAAAATAAATCACCAAACCTCACTCAAGAATAAATAAATAACCTTAAATAGCCAGTATCTATTTAATAAATTAAAATTTCAGCTAATCTTCCCACAAGGAGAACTCCAGGACCAGATGGCTTCATGGGTTAATTCTACAAAATATTTAAAGAAGAAATAATGCCAATATTATAAAAAGTCTTACAGAAACTTGAAAAGGAGAGAATACTTCCTTCTATGAGAACAGGATTCATTCTCTCTGTATAAATTTTATCCAGCATTACCTGGATACCATAAGCAGTAAACATGTTAAAAGAAAACTATAGACTAATAACCCTCATGAATATAGATATCAGAATTCTAGACAAAATTTTATCAAATCCAATCCAATCATATATAAAAATAATAATACAGAGTGACCAAGTGGGGATGAACCCAGGAATACAGGGTTTGTTTAACATTTGAAAATCAGTAAGTATAATTTTCCATAATAGTAAACTTTTTTTAAAAGTCATATCATTATCGCAGTATATAAAAAAAAAAATACAGAACAAGAATTTGATAAAATTCATTTGTTTATTATAAAAACTCTTGACAAACTAGGAATAGAAGGAAACTTCCTCAACTTGGTAAAAGACATCTATGAAAAAAACATAGCTAAAACATTAAGACACCATAGATAATGGTGAGAGACAAAACAAAAAAAGGATGGCCGCTGTAGACACTTCTATTCAACATCTTATTGCAGGCTCTATCCAGTGTAACCAGGCAAGAAAAAGAAATAAAAAGCATCTAAATGAAAATGAAAGAAGTAAAAAGGTCTTTATTTGCTAACAACATGATCACCTATGCAGAAAAGTCTATGGGATTTACATAAGAGCTACTAGAATTAAATGAGGTTAGCAATTAAATGAGGATACAAGATCAATACACAAAAAATTGTATTCTATACACTAGTAATAAATAATATTAATTTTTTTTTTAATTTCATCTAAAATAGCATGAAAAAATGTGAAATACTACATGGATAAAAAATGTGCAAGACCTGTGCACTGAAAATTACAAAACATTGCTTAGAAAAATTAAGAAAGATCTAAATCAATGGAAAGCTATACTTGCTTATGGATCAGAATACTTACTATTATTAAAAAGTCAATCTCCTCAAACTGATCTTTAGATTCATCACAAGCCTAACTGACATCAAAAGACCAGCAGGGTCTTTTGCAGAATTTTACAAGCGGATTCTGAAATTCCTATGGAAATGCAAAGGACCTAACATTCTCAAAACAACTTTGAAAAAGAAAAACGAAGTTGGTGAACTAATACTTTGTGATTTCAAAATTTATTATAAAGGCATAGTTGTTTAAACTGTGTAATATTGACATCAAGATAGACAGAGATCGGTGGAACAAAATAAAGAGCCCAGAAATAAACCCACAGATATATGGAAAAATAAATTTCAACAAAACTGCCAACACAATTTAATGGAGAAAGGATAGTCTTTTCAACAAATTAGCTGGAGAAATTAGCTATCCATATGCAAAATAAACTCATCGACAACAACAAAAAACGTGGAAGACAAATATGCATATTAAGAGTCCTCATTAGTCGTTAGGAAAATGTAAATTAAAATGAAAATGAGATAGCATGACCGACCTACCTACCTATTATTAGAAGAGCTAAAAATAAAAAGATTAACTAAACCAAGTGTTGGTGATAACGTGAAGGAAATGGAGAAACTGGAAGTCTCATATGCTAACGGTAAACCCATTGCCATCGAGTCCATTCCAACTCATAGTGACTTTATAGGTCAGAATAGAGCTGCCCCATATGGTTTCCAAGTAGCGCCTGGTGGATTCCAATTGCCAACCTTTTTTTTTTGTTTTTTTGACTAGCAGCCGTAGCTCTTAACCATTATGCCACCAGGGTTTCCATACTGCTGGTAGGAATGTAAAACGTAACAACCAATTGTAAAAATAGTTTGGTAATTTCTTAAAGTATTAAATATACACCTACTGCACTGACCCAGTCATTCCACCCCTATGTATTTTCCCAAAAGAAATGAAAGCACCACTGTGAAGTCAATTCCGACTCATAGCAACCACATAGGACAGAGTAGAACTGCCCCATAGGGTTTTGAAGGAGCAGCTGGTGGATTTGAATTGTCAACATTTTGGTTAGCAGCCGAGCTCTTAACCACTATGCCACCAGTGCTCCCGTGTCTATAAAAAGACTTGTAAATTAATGCTCATAACAGCTTTATCAGAAAGCCTGGTGGCATAGTGGTTAAGTGCTACGGCTGCTAACCAAAAGATCGGCAGTTCGAATTCACCAGGTGCTCCTTGGAAACTCTGTGGGGCAGTTCTGCTATGTCCTATTGGGTCGCTATGAGTCAGAATCGACTCGACGGCAGTGGGTTGGGTTTAACAGCTTTATTTGTAATAGCCAAAAGCTGGAAACAACTCAAATGGCCATCAACAGGTCAACACATAAACAAATTGTAGTATACCCACACAATATAATAGTAATCTGCAATAAAAAGAAATGTTATTGATACAAGCAACAACATGGATGATTCTTAAATAATTATGCTGAGTGGAAAAACTAGACCAAAAACAAAGAATATACGATTATACATAAAATTCTAGAAAATGAAAACCAATCTATAATTACAGAAAACTGATCAGTGGTTGCCTGAGGATGGGTGTTAGGGTGAGGTGGGGAGGGGCAAGAAAGAATGGATCAAAAAAAGAAAAGACAGAAAATCAATCATGAAATAAGATTTGAGAGAGTGACTACTGTTAAAATTGTGCTTTGACTTGAAAAGTCACAAGTGTTTAGCAGTTCTCAGTCTTGCTATTTCTCTTTGTGATGAATAGATGAGAAAATAGTGCCTTCATTCAGCTTGTCTAACATGTAGCACTGAACAATTTTGTAAAGCTTCCTCTGTTGCCAGATTATGGGAAAGGAGCATGGAGTCTCTGTGAAATTTACTGACTGCACAGTTTAACATAAATGTATGTGCAGAAACACATCTAACAACTAGCAAGAGGCATAACTAAAGAGGCCACACTTCATCACGCCTCTCTCTAACAGGTATTATAAAACCTCTCTTAGTCAGATTACTAGTTTTAGAAAGAAAGGTTGTGAATTCACAAGAGTAATTCTTGATAAGTGTTTAGTACACAGATGTTAGACCAGCTACCTTGGATAAGCTGATTCTACTAAGCAATTAACCTATTCAGTCCAAATGGATGCAGAAGGATAAGCAGAGTTCACACAACATCGCACATCAACAGCATCTCTAGTAGTCTTTAAAAGAGAAGCTAATGAATGGCTCACCACAGCCACACTGCCAAGTATACACCACTGCACAAAGCCAATGGAAAAAAATCTCATCCATCAGCTTGCCTGCCAGCCACAGTAACAGACATCTGTGAGGGAAGACTTTTGCCCCTGTGGAAGAAAATCAAGGAAAGCTAAAATGTAAGCATTCTCTAGGGAGCTATGCACTAATGACCCAGTGAAATTAAGTCCCAAATAGTCCCAGGACACTGCCCATGAGCTGCAATGGACGACTAGACAGATTTATAGCTGCTGAGTCAGGAAAGTGTTTATACAAATTACACGGCAAATTGGCTTAGACTCAGCTGGACACAAAAGTCTGCAAAAAAAACCATAAAACCACAGATGGAGTACTCCACGTAGAAACTCTAGGATCTGGCCAGTTTTCAGCCATCTGACTTCAGCCTCCTGGGTTTACACAGGCTCATTTCATTCAATCAGTGCTTTGGCAATGGTGAGAGAGTGTTTCTCTGAATAGGTGATTTCATCTTCCACAAAGTCAAGACCTCTTCCATGGCCACTGGGACAGTTAAACTTTATTGCCAACACAGCAATTAAAGCTTCAGGCACATGGTGGACACTAGTTCCTTGGGATTGCCACCAGCCAATTAGACTTGCTCCTATACCAATTTTTTGTCTCTCAATGTTTTTGAATTTCAATCAGTGTAAGCAATACATTTTATATCATGATCCAGAATCCATATATACGGAACTGATTTTCACCAAAATACTTAACAACCCCAGTGTGTCATGGGCATAAACCAATCAGGATAGGGCATTAATTAAAGAGCCCGAGACATCAGCCATAAACAACCCATTACCACCATATTGGTGTTGACTGGCTAAATCATCATGAAATAAAAGTTTCAACAATACTTACCCTCACTATGAGCAATGAGCTAATATGTTTTATTCTATTTTATTCTACTCTCTATCTCTCTTACTCTTTCTTAGTGCTGATCTCATGGTCATTTAAGGAATCACGGGCTTCAGTTTGAAAAACACTTCCCTTGACAATGTGGTTCATTTTTAAGGTATAATGTTTCTGTAAGTAGGACAATAAGGATATGCGTGCAGTGAAGAAAAGCCAGAACTGGACAGGAAATAAGAGGGTAATGGAACCACTAACAAAATGGGGGGTTCTCTCATCCTTACATATTATATTGCTAAATGTATTCTAAAAAGATATTAAAGACCAGTGATAAAATAGCTTTAGTAGAGTACATGATATATTTAAAATGTTTAATAGAATATTATCAAAGATAACTGATTATATAATCTTTCAGGGAAAACGAAAATTCAGTGTAGTTCTCTGTCATGCTCAGCATCAATGATTTTTATTCTCCACTCCCTTCACTGGACCATGTGACAGTAGTTTGAATCCAGCAAAAAGCTGCAGATCCTATCACACGTTTCAGACCAGAAATAGGAACAGATAGAAAACAGTTTCCTTCACCATCAACTCTACTGGGTCTCTCCATAACTTGTATCAAATCTGCACATATGTTTTATTACCCAACTTGTGTGTGAATAAAATACAGTTTTCACTTTTAAAATCCTGTGATTATATTACATGTGTACACATACACGCACACACACAAATATACACATACATACAGACACTCACATACTTTGTGGGTGGAGAGCAGTGTTAGAGTTTGTAATTCCTGGGTTTTTTTCTTTTGCAAAAAATAAATAATATGCTGTTTATAGCTTACTGAAAACCCTGGCGGCATAGTGGTTAAGAGCTACAGCTGCTAACCAAAAGGTCGGCAGTTTGAATCCACCAGGAGCTCCTTGGAAACTCTATGGGGCAGTTTTACTCTGTCCCATAGGGTCACTATGAGTCGGAATTGACGGTAACAGGTTTGGTTTATAGCTTACTGCTCAACAGTGATTTATTATTATTTTAACTTTTTGGGAGAAGTCAGGCAGTAAGTATTATGAAGCATTCAGGCTTTGTCATTAAGGATGGTGGTCCTTTCTTGGGACTAGCTTTCGGTGAGGATGAGGAGAGGAGCTTATGTGAGAGCTGAAGCAAAGGATAGCATCCCATGGAGAAAGTAAAGAAACCAAGCCTTTTGGGGGGTAGGACTACCATCCAAGGTTCGCCATGATCCTATTATGTAATGTAATCAGAAAATATATCTACATCACCAACATACAGATTTAAAAAAACAAAGGATCCAGGAATAACTAACTGAAGTGGTGGAAACTGGCAAATCCAGAGGTCTTTGTGTTACAGTGCAGTTCTCTTTGCTCTCTGGGAAAATACTAATCTTTCTATTCCTTCTAGTTTAAGATTGCATAAGATCAAGTAAATCACATTGTTCACCCATCAATACTGTCATTTGAAATGGTAACAGACATTTTAAAATACATGATAATTAAGAAGATATATGACAAATTTAAATGGCACTTAAAAGGCAAAAAATATTTTAAAGCAATAAAAATAGTGATTTAAAGATACTATATTAGCCATAATCATGAATAATACATTAACTATCTTTCCATGCATCAGATATAATCTTAGTAGCCTTTACATATGGTGGTTCTTCGAATCTTCTCCACAACCCTAAAATGCTGGTAATATTCTTAGCTGGAAAATCTGCTTTCAAGTTGAAAACCTGGTGAAGAAAGAAATTGTGTAAGTGGAACCTTGCGTTCAGAAGATAAATTTGAAAGCTCTATGCAAGTTACATTTGTTGGGTGGAAGTAGCAGGTGAGAAACCTGTATCCAATAACTAAATGCAGGAAGATGAGAGGACTTTACTTGGACACATAGAATTAGTGGTAAGAACTCAATATTGGGGGAGAAATTCACCAAGCACTTAGAAAGGTGGAGCAAGTTCTCAGAAAGTTGATTAAGACCTGGGGAATCAGTCGGGAAGTCATTTGCTAAAATGGTGAAAATTAATGATGTTTCCAGAGTGTGGAGGTCATAAGCAATGATAAGAACTCAGAAGGCCAAATTTAGAGAGGGAGGAAGAGAAGCAGCAAAAAAGAAAAAATGTTCAATGATACAGCAGAGGCAGGATAATGCCATGTCACAGAAATAAATGGAAGACAGCTTAGAGAAGGGGCTGTGGTCAACTGAGTCAAATGCTGCAAAGACTAAGGAGGACCTATATGGAGAAAAGCCTTTGCTGACCTTCAAGAGAACAGTTACAAGTCATGGGGTCAAAAAAATAGACTCCATGTGAAGGAAAAGAAATAAAAGTTAATGAGATGCCATTTATCATCCTCATAGTATAAGACACCGTAAAAACAGCAAGGATCACTGTAGTACATGTCATTTAGAACAAATGCCTCAAAGGACTCTACTAGGCTTATTTTCAGTGCCAGAGAGCTCTATGTGTGAGTCATTCCATACTGCAAGCACTCTAACTTAAAAACTCTTAGAATCCCTTAATAGCAGTTTCTAAGCTTTGAAAAACAATATATTCCATTATTTAAAAAATGTTATAAATAAACAAAATAACTATTTAATATTTCTGCTCCACACAGAACATGTTGTTGTAGCTAGGTGCTATTGAGTCAGTTCCGACTCATAGCAACCCTGTGTACAACAGAATGAAACACTGCCAATCCTGCCCCATCCTCACAATCATTGTTAAGCTTCAGCCCATTGTTGCAGCCACTGTGTCAGTCCATCTCATTGAGGGTCTTCCTCTTTTTCACTTACCCTCTACTTTACCAAGCATGATGCCCTTCTCCCAGGGACTGATCTCTCCTGATAACATGTCCAAAGTACGTGAGACAAAGTCTCTTCATCCTTGCTTCTGAGGAGCATTCTGGCTGTACTTCTTTCAAGACAGATTTGTTCATTCTTTTGCCAGCCCATGGTATATCCAATATCCTTTACCAACACCATAATTCAAAGGTGTCGATTCTTCTTTGGTCTTCCTTATTCATTCTCCAGCTTTCACATGCATATGAGGTGATTGAAAACACCAAGGCTTGGGTCAGTGTACCTTAATCCTAAAATGACATCTTTGCTTTTGAACACTTTAAAGAGACCTTTTGCAGCAGATTTGCCTAATGGAATGCATCATTTGATTTCCCCACTGCTGCAACACAATCCACGGTGTTGATTGTGGACCCAAGTAAAATGAAATTCTTAACTTCAGTCTTTTCTCCGTTTATCATGATGTTACTTATTGGTCCAGTTGTGAGGATTTTTTTCTTTACATTAAAGTGTAATTCATACTTAAGCCTGTGGTCTTTGATCTTCATCAGTAAGTGCTTCAAGCCCTCTTCACTTTCAGCAAGCAAGGTTGTGTCATCTGCATATTGCAGGTTGTTAATGAGTCTTCCTCCAAACATGGTGTGGTGTTCTTCTTCATATAGTCCAGCTTCACAGATTATTTGCTCAGCACACCTTTCCTGGCTGTTAACCACACAGTATCCCCTTATTCTGTTTGAACAATTGCCTCTTGGTCTATGTACAGGTTTCTCATTAGCACAATTAAGTGCTCTGGAATGCCCATTCTTCTCAATGTTATCCATAATTTGTCATGATCCACACAGTCGAATGCCTTTGCATAGTCAACAAAACACAGATAAACATCTTTCTGGTATTCTCTGCTTTCAGACGGGTTCCATCTGACATCACCAATGATATCCCTCGTTCCATATCCTCTTCTGAATCTGGCTTGAATTTCTGGTAGTTCTGTGTTGATGTACTGCTGCAGCCAATTTTGAATGATCTTCAGCAAAATTTTACTTGCATGTGATATTAATGACATTGTTCAATAATTTCCACATTCTGTTGGATCACCTTTTTTTGGAATGGGTACAAATATAGGTCTCTTCCAGTTGGCTGGTCAGGTAGGGTAACTGTCTTACAAATTTCATGGCATAAACAAGTAAGCACTTCCATCCATTTGTTGAAACATTTCAATTGGTATTCCTTCAGTTCCTGAAGCTTTGTTTTTCACCAAAGCCTTTCAGTGTAGCTGGGACTTCTTCCTTCAGTACCATCAGTTCCTGATCATCTGCTACCTCCTGAAATGGTTGAATGTCAACCAATTCTTTTAGGTGTAGTGACTCTGTGTATCCTTTCCGTGTAGTGACTCTGTGTATCCTTTCCCACCTTCTTTTGATGCTTCCTGTGTCATTTAATATTTTCCCCTTAGAGTCTTTCAATATTGCAACTCCAGTACTGAATTTTTTCTTGAGTTCTTTCAGCTTCAGAAATACCAAGCATGTTCTTCCCTTTTGGTTTTCTAACTCCAGTTCTTCGCACACGTCATTACAATATTTTGTTTTCTCGAGCTGCCCTTTGAAATGTTCTGTTCAACTCTTTTACTTCATCATTTCTTCTGTTCACTTTAGCTACTCAATGTTCAAGAGCAAGTTTCAGAGTCTTTTGATTTTTTCTTTCTTTCTTCTCTTTTTAATGACCTTGCTTTCTTCATGTATGATGTTACTGATGTCATTTCACAACTTGTCTCATCTTGCATCATTGGTGTTCAATGCAGCAAATCTATTCTAGAGATGATCTCTAAATTCAGGTGGGATATGCTCAAGGTTGTACTTCGGCTCTTGTGGAGTTGGTTTAATTTTCTTGAGCTTCAACTTGAACTCACAAATGAGCAATTGATGGTCTATACCACAGTTGGCCCCTGGTCTTGTTCTAATTGATGAGACTGAGTTTTTCCATAGTCTTTTCCCACAGATGTAGTGATTTGATTCTTATGTTTTCCATCCAGTGAGGTCCACATGTATAGCCACCGTTTATGTTGTTGAAAAGGTGTTTGCAATGAAAAAGTCATTGGTCTTGCAAAATTCTATTATTCAATTTCCAGCATCATTTCTATCACCAAGGTGATATTTTCCAGCTATTGATCCTTCTCTGTTTCTAACTTTCACATTCCGATCACCAGTAATTATCAATGCATCCTGATTGCATGTTGGATCAATTTCAAACTGCAGAAGTTGGTGAAAACCTTCAATTTCTTCAACTTTGGCCTTAGTGGTTGGTGTGTAAATTTGAGTAATAGTCATATTAACTGGTCTTCCTTTTAGGTGTATGGATATTATCCTATCACTGACAGCTGAGTACTTCAGGACAGATCTTGAAATATTCTTTTTGATGATGAATACAATGCCATTCCTCTTCAAATTGTTGATCCTAGCATAGTAGATCACATGATTGCCCATTTCAAAATGGCCAATAGTAGTCCATTTCAGCTTACTAATGCCCAGGATATTGATGTTTATGTATTCCTTTTTTTTTTTTTTTTTGACGATTTCCAATTTTCCTAGATACATACGTCATACTTCCTACACAGAACATATATCTGACCAATATTTTCATATGCTAAATAAGAAAAATAAATTGATAAGAATAAAAAGTAAATAAATGACAAGACTATTAGTGAGCATGCAGACAAACTGTTGTTTCTGCTCTAAATCCCAAATTTCTGTCAGTTCAAAGTCCCTAACTAGGGAGAAGTTGCCTCAGGATTATAACTCTATTACACAATAGAAAACATAAAAGAGGAATCACTGATGACAGTGTTACAGAAGTAGCTCTCAGGTAATACAAAACAATGTCTCCTTTCATATGGAATGGATTTCATCCAGATTCTGCAACTTTGTGTCCAACTCTAATCACTGATGTTCTGTAACTTCTACATACACTAAACCAAAATTTTCTATGATTAAAAGTACAAACTATATCAGTGGTTATAAATCTTATACATAACAAAATTAGTCTAAATCTCCTTGCAGATATGTACATGTAACATCAGTCACCCCTCTACTGACATGGAGCCCTCGTGGTACAATGGTTAAGATTTTGGCTGCTAACCAAAATGTTAGCAGTTCAAATCCACAAACAGCTCTTTGGAAACACTATGAAGCAGTTCTACTCTGTCCTATAGGGTCACTATGAGTCAAAATCAACTCAACGGGAATGAGTTTTATACTGACATAATACTTAAATTGAACATAAACACTATTATTTTTCTAAAACTTCACTTAATTTTCTAGTTGTTGTTGTGCGCCATTGAATCGATTCTGACTTTTAGTGACCCTATGTGACAAAGTAGAACTATCCCATAGGGTTTCTAAGGCCGTAATCTTTACAGAAGCAGATTGCTGGGTATTTTCTCCTGTAGAGCCACTGGGCAGGTTTGAACCACTGGCCTTTCAGTTAACAGCCAAGTGTTTAACTATTGAGCCACCAGGGCTCCTAACTTTCCAGTACATACATTTAAATTAATATTTTTATTAATTTTTAAAATCAGAAACATAATAACTTCTTCCTTCACAGCTAGCTACAGGAGTTCCCAAGAGCTTGCTATTATAAAGCACTGAAATAACAAAAATATAGTACATAATCCAGAATAAGAGCAATAATAATAGTTAAGATTTAAGTATCACTTTCTGTGTTCCCCAGTGTGACTTTATGCATTTTAAATCTATTAACTCTTTTAATATTCATAAAAATCCTATAAGAAAGGTAGTATTATTAACCCCATTATTATTCACTCAGCAATAGTATGGAATCAGTTTATTTGTTCAATTTCATCATCTCCAATTGACAATGTAATGTAAATTCTTTTGAGACTTGGAGTATCAGCTCACAGTTTTTCATGCAAGTCAAGACACTAATTGGCCTTCCATAATTAACCTTTATGACACATATTTCCCTTTTAAAAATCTTCAGTATTTAACAAGGAATTGACACAAATGTCTAATTCACTATTAATGTTGATAACATATATTATGTCCATCTACAAATACATCTGTCACTAATTATAAACATTCATAAGCATATTTGTCAAGAACTTGCTATGAATGAAGTCATTCTGCCTTATGTCTCCTTCTCAGTATCTCGAATTCAGGGAGACTTGAATTAACTCAGCAGACATTCTCTCATTGATCTCTTTCAAGAGAGAAGGAAAAGAGAATGGTGCTTCACCCAGTTCCTCTTCATAAGATTTTGCTAATGCAACCCAGGAAATGAATTAGGTCAAGTTTGGAGCAGAGAACCGAGTCAGGAACTGCAACTTGTATTAAAATGATTCTGGGTGCATTTATATACTTGGGCCAAGGTTGTTGGGCCCAGGTAACCCAGCCAACCCAGTGCCTTCGAGTCGATTCTGACTCATAGCGAGGTAAGTTTCTGTATAAGAAGCTTCTATGTCTACTCTGTGGATCATTATTCCTGAAAGTCTTTTAAAAATTAATAAACCCTAATACTTTCTGAGTACTTTCCAGGTCCCAATCTTCTAAGTACTTTACACACATTTAAGCCTTACATCAGTCCTCTGTACCCATACTTATTGTTATTCCACTTTTCAAAGGAAGAAATTGAGGCACAGAAAAATTAAATAACTGACCTAAGATCATAAAGCTCATAACAAAATTTCAGTTTTCCAATGTTATTTGGAAAGTTACTTACACTATTCCTATTCCTACAACATTCATATTTCTACATGAAAATGATCAAACATGCTAACCCAGAGAGCAGGACAAGCTTTACTGTGCAGATTCATGTCACCAAACAATGAAGCCTAAAAGCATAGTTAGCATATAGCATGAATGCAAATATTACTCTTTTTTATTGTGATAAATGTTTGTTAAAAAAAATTTGTCATTCCAACATTCTTCATGTATGTTATTCAGTGGCATCAACTGTATTCATCATGTTGTGCAATCATAACCACTATCTGCCTTGAACTTTTTTCTATTACCTTTACCAGAAGTTCAGTGTCTCCTAAACAATGAGTCCCCTTAACCCCTCCCTCCCAACAACCCCTAGTAAACTAATAACCTTAGGTCTGTATCTTGTTGTTGTGTGCCAGTGAATCGACTCTGACTCACAGTGAATGAGGTAAGGTGTAGGAGAATTTTAATTCGAAGGTTCAAATTTTAATGACTGTTAAGCTTATACATTACTAGATTTAGAATTTTTTGTTTTAATCAAAAATGCATTTAAAGTGCATTTTGAAATTTTTTCCAGATAAATTACATATGTGTGTGTGTATATATATATATATACATATACATACACATATACATATATATGTATATGATTTATTGTTCTTTGCCCAATTGTCAGGCATTGTTTAGTATTTAATATTCTGGGGGAGAGCATCATGAAAATACCAGCATCATGTTAAGGAATTCCTTTGTACAGGATATGTCTGTCAGGATGCCCCAGACAATGCTTTTTTAAATTTTCAGAATTACCACGTACCTGCAGATAAGAGAATTTTATTTAGTAGAATAATGTGGCAATAGCAACATATTTAATCTCACTTTCTAAATACAGAGATACCAACAAGCAGAACTTAATAATATATTTTTTAATATGACAACAATCCATTCATAGACCCTGGAGTTGCCTGGAATTTCACCTTAAAGTTCTGATGGTTTCATGTGATTGAGTTTTCTCTGTAAATTCTCATGATTGAGTTAGTAAATTAATATATTAAAATGTCTATTATTATGTTCATAATAAAACCCCATTGTCATCAAGCCCATTCTGACTCATAGCGACCCTATAGGACAGAGTAGAACTGCCCCATAGGGTTTCCAAGGCTGTAAATCTTTACAGGAGCAGGCTGCCACATCTTTCTCCCATGGAATGACTGGTGAGTGCAAACCATTGACCTTTCAGTTAGCTGCTGAGCACTTAAATCACTGCACCACCAGGACTCCTTATGTACATAATAAAATACGCAGCACTAATTACAAACGTACTTAAGCAATAGTATCTGCAATTAAAACACATAGAGAAAAAGATGGATGGTAACAACAAACTATTTACATTGGTTAGCTGGATGTGAGGGAAGAAGAGAGCGAAGAAGTTACCTAGTCCCACCACATTGTGATGTTTTTGCAAGGAACATTGTGTGATTTTTACTTTTGTGTTTTATACTTTTGTATAAATATATACCAATTAGAAAAATGGCTTATAAATGTGTGTGTACATTTAAAAAAAAAATCCAGTGTCATCAAGTCAATTCTGATTCATGGCAATCTCAAGCGTGTCAGAAAACAACTACGCTCCATAGAGTTTTCAGTGGCTGGTTTTTTGTAAGTAGATCTGCAGGGCTTTCTTCCAAGGCACCCACTGCCTTAACTGTTTTCACCTCTCCGGGACTCTGTACGTGTGTGTATCCTCCCCACCCTTGTGGGGAACAGGCAATTGAAGTAGGATTAGGATTTAGATACACTGAGGAATGAGCAAAAAGATGATTAGATTTACATAAAATAAACTGAGGAGCAAAACAATGTGTGAAGGCAAAGCCCATGATATGGAAATAAGCAGAAAAGCCATGTCATAATTTAACAGGAAATTAAGTTTGGATCAGTGTTTTTAAAAGTCTTTAAGTTTAGATTTCTAGGACGAAAGCAGCACTGAAGGATTGTTGATCTGGAAGAAGTAATGCAAGATGGGTTAGAGAAGGGAAAGATTATAATCAATGGTATTAATTGTGATCTGGTCATGATATCCTTACACCTTTACACTGTGCTTGCAACACAATATGTAATCAATAAGTTTACTGAATGAATGCATGAAAGAATGACTATCATATCAAAAAGGAAAGAGAATCTGGTCAAATCGTCTATAAATGGTGGCTAAAGAAAATCAATGAGTCATAAATGACACCCATGTTTGGAGCTACGTGATAGTACATAGCTCTTAAAGCATGCGTGCAAGACCACATTTATATAGAGGCAAAAGTGCAGGGTTCAGTGTAAAATCTCTAAAGTTAGACTGCCTGTGTCATAGCCCAGCCCCAACATTTATTTGCTACTTAACATTGGGCATGATACTTGACCACCTTGAGCTTCAATTTTCTCATATTTAAAATAATGGTAGTCAGAGTACCTGCCTTTTCTTTAAAATGGGATTATAATAGTATCTACCTTATAAAATTAATAGGGATAAAAAAGTAATGCATTTAGCAAACCATTTTATTCATAGCAAGTGGTTAATAAATGTTAGTTCTTATTCTCAAGGTTTTTTTTTTTTTTTTGAGGGGGGTCACAAAGATACTTTCATGTGCAGATCTTTCTTTCAGATGTGGTTCAGGTAAAGTCAACTGAGTCTCAGGGCATTTGTTATAACAATATTATGCTTTTCGCTCTTCATTAAAAACAAAAAAACAGCACAGGCATTGATTATCTTACCTATGGTACTAACAAGAATCATGATTTCAAATATTTTTTAAAGTAAATAAAGTAGGAGGCAGAGCCAACATGGCACTATAAACAGAAACACCATGCTGTCCCTCTGCAGCCAAGACCCAAAAAACTAAGAAAAATAGATTTAAAACATCAATCCTAAAACTCTAAGCATCAAACGAAGGGATAAAGAACTTGATCAAGCCCCGAAATGTAACGAAAAACTGACAGAGAACAGAGAATGAGGAGACCTACAGAGTGGAGGTTCACTACCAGCTAACACAGAAGGGATTTTACATCTTGGACTACAGCCACCAAGGAATGCAGACAGGGAGTACAAGAAGGAAAATCCAAGGAGCTCCCAGCAGGAGACTGAGTGCCCGGTAACCAGGGATACATGCTTTCCCAACCCCCACCCTTCTTCCCTCTATGTGGCCTCTACTGGTTTCCAATGGGCCATGGTCACTTGGCTGTAAAGACATCAGCTCGTGGCCACCCAGGTCCGCCCTGCTCCCGCCGACTGGTTCCTTCAGTGCCATTATTTTTGCTTGTTTGTTTTGTTTTTTTGTTTTATTTTTGGCGTTTCTTGTTTCTTCTGTCTCTCTCCCTTCCTTCCTTTCCTTTTTTCCGCATGGCTAGCCATGTGTGCCACTGCCTCCCCTTCTTGACAGGCTGTGCCACACTGCTCGGCTAGACAGCCAGCAGCACACAGCTCCCCTGGGTCCTCACCACCCCCACTGGTAGACTCCACTGGCACATGGGCTCACCAGGTCTTCCCTGCCCCCACTCGCCAATCCTACCACACCTCCATTTTATTTACTTTTTTTGTTTTGTTTTGTTTCTCTCTCTTCTTTCTCTCATCCACTTAACTCTGTACATCACATCTTCTCCCTTCCCTCCAGCTGACCTGCACCGATTGCCAAGTACCACACTCCCAAGTGGCACTGATGTGGTCTCCTGTACCCTAGTCTGCACTGCCCAAGAACCCCATACCATTGGCTCCAGTTTGTGCCACGAACTATCCATCCCTGACCATTCCACCGCTCATTGGCCCTGCCCTGCTGCACCATAGCTGAGCAACCAGCCCTACCCACCTGGAAAAGGTGGTGAGAAGTATCATGCCCACAGACAAGCAAGCAACAGAACACGCCCAGCCCACCTTCCCAGACGCAACCAAACAAAAAACAAAGCAGGATGAAACAAACAAATCTACAATCAATAAATGAAGAAAATAATTCCTGAAAGCCCTGGAGACAGCAGAAAATATCAAAACACATTTAAAAAAAACAAGACAGGATGGTTCCAGGAAGTGATCAAAATAAAACACCAGATGACCTTCCAGTAGAAGAAAAGACACTGGAATTAAACCTGATATAGAATTCAAAACTATAATATTCAGAGTTTTCCAACAGATGAAGGAAAATGCAGACAAAAATAAGGAAAAAATAGACAAAATCATGGAAAATATAGACAAAATCAAGGAAAACACCGACTAAGCAATGGAAGAATTCAGAAAAATAATACAGGAATGAAATGTCAAAATAAATAAACAACTAGAAATCTTACAAAAACAGCAACTAGAAATTCAAAAGATAAACAAAAAGCTTTCAGAGATGGACACTACAATAGAAGGTTTTAGAAGAAAATTTGAAACAATGGAAGACATGATTAGCAAAATTGAAGACAAATCTTTGGATACCACGTTGTTTGAGGAAAAATCAGAGAAAAGAATAAAGAAAAATTAGGAAATCTTGAGAATGATATGGGATACAATCAAAAGTAAAAATCTGCATGTGATCAGAGTTCCAGAGCATAGGGAGAAAGTGGAAACCACCAAGAGGATCACTAAAAATTTACTGTCAGAAAACTTCCTTGATATTATGAAAGACAAAAAGCTGACCATCCTAAAAGCTCAATGAACCCCATGTAGGATAGGCCCCAAAAGAAAGTCACCAAGACATATCGTAATCACACTTGCTAAAACCAAAGACGAATCTTAAGAGCAGCTCGAGAAATATGAAAAGTCACATACACAGGGGAAACAATAAGACTAAGCTCTGATTACTTGGCAGAAACCACTCAGGCAAAAAGGCAAGGGGATGACATATATAAAACCCTGAGAGAAAAAAATTGCCAACTAAGAATAATATATCTTGCAGAATTCTCACTTAAATATGCTGGTGAAATTAGGACATTTCCAGATAAACAAAAATTAAGGGAATATGTAAAAAAGAAACCAAACTTACAAAAATTATCAAAGGGAGTCCAGTTAGAGAACCAGCAACATCAGGAAACAACCTGAATCTAGGACACAGGACAGCATCAGCAAGACACCAACCTAGGTAATAAACTCTCAAGGATAAAACAAAACTAAAACAGTTACAACAGGAAACCAGAGAGGTCAATCTGTAGATGAAAAGAACATCAGAACAATAAAAGAGGGAATAAATGGTGTAGGTATAGAACTTTCAAAAGAAGGGGAAGTCAGGGTGATAACAAGTAATAAAGGACTGATTTAAATTTAGGAAGATAGGGGTAAATTTCAAGGCAACCACAAAGAAACTTAACAAACCTACTCATCAAAATAAAGAAGAAAAACATAAAGCCTCAGTAAACACAAAATCTACAAAAATAAAAATAAAAGGAATTAAGCACAGGAGAGTAAGAGGAACAAAGAAAATATCGGTACTACCAAAAAAAAAGCCTACAAAACGATAGCAATAAACTCACACCTATTGATAATTACACTGAATGAACATGGATTAAATGCACACATAAAGAGACAGAGAGTGACAGAATGGACAATAGGCTGTCTACAAGAGACACACTTTAGAAAATAAGACATAAATATATTAAAAATCAAAGGATGGAAAAAAAACTACACATTGATAAAGAACAATGATGGATCCATGAAACAATTCATAACATGGAGGAATCTGGAAGGCATTATGCTGAGTGAAATTAGTCAGCTGCAAAAGGACAAATATTGCATGAGACCACTATTACAAAAACTTAAGAAATCGTTTAAACAGAGAAGAAAATATTCTTTTTGGTGATGAGAGTGGGGAGGGAAGGAGGGAGAGGGGTATTTCCTAATTAGATAGTAGACAAGAACTATTTTAGGCAAAGGGAAAGACAACACACAATATGGGAGAGGTCAGCACAACTGGACTAAACCAAAAGCAAAGAAGTTTCCTGAATAAACCAAATGTTTTGAAGGCCAATGTAGCAGGGGCAGGGGTTTGGGGACCATGGTTTCAGGGGACATCTAGGTCAATTGGCATAATAAAATCTATTAAGAAAACATTCTGCATCCCACTTTGGAGAGTGGCATCTGGGGTCTTAAACGCTAGCAAGTGGCCATCTAAGATGCATCAATTTGTCTCAACCCACCTGGAGCAAAGGAGAATGAAGAACATCAAAGACACAAGGTAATTATGAGCCCAAGAGACAGAAAGGGCCACATGAACCAGAGACTACATCAGCCTGAGACCAAAAGAACTAGATGGTGCCTGGCTACAACCAATGACTGCTCTGACAGTGAACACAACAGAGAATCCCTGATGGAGCAGGAGAGCAGTGGGATGCAGATCTCAAGTGCTCATAAAAAAGACCAGACTTAATGGTCTGACTGAGACTAGAAGGACTCCAGAGGTCGTGGTCCCCAGACCTTCTGTTAGCCCAATACTGGAACCACTCCCAAAGCCAACTCTTCAGACAGGGATTGGACTGGACTATAAGATAGAAAATGATACTAGTGAGGAGTGAGCTTCTTGGCTCAAGTAGACAGATGAGACTAAGTGGGCAGCTCCTGTCTGGAAGGGAAATGAGAAGGCAGAGGGAGGCAGAAGCTGGCTGAATGGACACAGGGAATACAGGGTAGAGAAGGAGTGTGCTGTCTCATTAGGGGGAGAGCAACTAGGAGTAACACAGCAAGGTGTATACAAAATTTTTGTATAAGAGACTGACTTGATTTGTAAACTTTCACTTAAAGAACAATAAAAAAAAATCACCTACAGGATGTGAAAAAAAAAAGATGGAAAAAAATATATCAAGCAAAGAGATACCAAGAAAGAGCAGGAGTGTCAATACTAATCTCAGATAAAATAAACAAAAACCACCATAAAAGACAAGGAAGGACACTATAAAATGATTAAAGGGACAATTCACCATGTAACATAAACATAATAAGTATCTACGCATCCAACAAAAGGTCTTCAAAATACATAAACTCTAACAGCACGGAAATGAGAAAAAGCTCCACAATAATAGTAGGAGACTTTAACACATCACTCTCGGTAAAGGACAGAACGTCTAGAAAGAAACTCAACAAAGATACAGAAGATCTAAAGGCCACAATCAACCAGCTTGACCTCATAGACATATACAGAACGCTCCGCCCAACAGCAGCAAAGTACACATTCTTTTCTAACACACATGGAAAGTTCTCCATAATATATCACATCCTAGGCTACAAAACAACCCTCAACAAAATCCAAAACACTGAGATAATACAAAGCATCTTCTCTGATCACAATGCCATAAAAGTAGAAATTAATAACAGGAAGAGTAAGAAAAAATAAAATTAAATACATGGAAAAGGAATAACACCTTGCTTAAAAACCACCGGGTAATAGCAGAAACGTAATAAAAAAAAATCAGAGAATCAAACAAGAACAAAGACACCTTGTACCAAAACCTTTGGGACAGAGCAAAGGCAGCAATCAGAGGTCAATTTATAGTAACAGGTGAACACATCAAAAAAGAAGAAAATGATAAAATCAAAACA
Organism: Elephas maximus indicus; assembly: GCF_024166365.1. NCBI lineage: Eukaryota > Metazoa > Chordata > Mammalia > Proboscidea > Elephantidae > Elephas > Elephas maximus. Next base: position 121,998,702 of record NC_064822.1, read on the forward strand.
TTAGCTATACAACGCAAACAAAGAGGAAGAAAACAGCAAGAGAAGCTCAAAGTCACAGGAAGAAAGGAAATAATAAAGATCAGAGCAAAAATAAATGAAATAGGGAACAGAAAAACAACAGAATCAACAAAAGCAAAAGTTGGTTCTTTGAAAGGATCAACAAAATCAACAAACCACTGGCCAAACTGACAAAAGAAAAACAGGGCTCGAAGCACATAACCCAAATAAGAAATGAAATGGACATTACAATAGGCCCAACTGAAATAAAAAGGAGTATAACAGAGCACTATGAAAAACTGTACTCCAACAAATTTAAAAACCTAGAGGAAATGGACAAATTTCTAGAAACACATTACCTACTTAAACTAACACAAACTGAGGTCAAAAATCTGAACAGACCCATAACAACAGAAGAAATCGAAAAGGTAATTAAAAAAAAAAAAAACCCCGCAAAAAAAAGCTCTGGGCAGATGGCTTCACTGGAGAATCCTACCAAACATTCGGAGAAGAGATTGCACCCATACTACTCAAACTATTTCACAACATAGAAAAGGAAGGGATACTCCCAAATTCATTGTATGAAGCCAGCATAACCCTGATACCAAAACCAGGCAAAGACACCAAAAAAAAAAAAAAAGAAAATTACAGACCAGTATCTCTTGTGAATACAGATGTAAAAATTCCCAACAAAATTCTAGCCAATAGAACTCAGCATCATATAAAAAAAAATACTACACCACAACCAATTGGGATTCATACCAGGTATGCAGGGATGATTCAACATTAGAAAATCAATCATTGTAATGCACCACATAAATAAAACAAAAGAATCACACGATCATCTCGATCGACACAGAAAAAGCATTCTATGAAGTCCAACGCCGCTCCTGATAAAAATTCTTAATAAAATAGGTATAGCAAGGAAATTCTTTAACATAATAAAGGGTACCTATACAAAAAAAAAAAAAAAAAATTTATACAAAACCAACAGCCAAAATCATCCTTAATGGAGAGAGGCTGAAAACATTCTCCCTGAGAACAGAAACAAGACAAGGATGCCCTTTATCACCACTCCTATATGACATTGTGCTAGAAGTCCAAGCTGGAGCAATAAGGTAAGAAAAAGAAAAAAAGGGCATCCAAATTGGTAAAGAAGAATTAAAACTATCTCTATTTTCGGATGATATGATACGATGCATAGAGAAACCCAAGGACTCCACAAGAAAACTACTGAAACTAACAGAAAGATTCAGCAGAGTTGTAGGATACAAGGTAAACTCACAAAAACCAGTTGGATTGCTATCCACCAGTAAAGAGAACTACAAAAAGGAAATCAGGAAAACAATACCTTTTATAATAAAAAAATTTTTTTTTTATGGTAGCCCCTAAAAAAATAAAATATTTGGGAATAAATGTAACCAGGGATATAAAAGACGTATTAAAAAAAAAAAACTACAAAACACTACTGCAAGAAACCAAAAGTACGTACATAAACGGAAAAAACCACACTCATGGATAAGTAGACTCAACATTGTAAAAGTGACACTTCTACCCAAAGCGATCTATGAATACAATGCAATCCCAATCCAAATACCAAGAGTATTCTTTAAAGAGATGGAAAAACTAATCATTAACTTTATAGGCAAAGGAAAGAGTTCCTGGATAAGTAAAGCACTGTTAAGAAGAATAAAGTAGGAGGACTCAAACTACCTGACCTCAGAACTTACTATACAGCTTTGGTAGTCAAAACAGCCTGGTACTGGTACAATGACAGACACATTGATCAATGGAACGAAATTGAGGACCCACCCTGTAAATGTAAATCCACCTACCTACCATCACCTGATCTTTGACAAAGGCCTGAAGTTCATCGAATGGGTAAAATACAGCCTTTTAACAAAACAGTGCTGGCAAAACTGGAATGGCCATCTGTAAAAAAATGAAACAGGATCCATGCCTCACACCATATACAAAAACAAATTCAAAATGGATCAAAGACCTAAATATAAAACCAAAAACTATAAAGCTCATAGAATTATGAGGCCCTAATACATGGCATAAATAGGATACAAATCATAATTAACAATATACAAACTCCAAAAGATAACCAGATAAATGGTATATTCTAAAAATTAAACACACTCATCAAAAGACTTCATCAAAAGAGTTAAAAAAGAGCCTACAGACTAGGGGAAAAAAATTGGCTATGACAAATCCGACACAGGTCTAACCTCTAAAATCTACAGAAAAGCTAACACCTCTACAAGAAAAAGACAAATAACCTGATTAAAAAATGGGCAAAGGATATGAACAGACACTTCATCAAAGAAGATATTCAAGTGGCTGACAGACACATGAGGAAACGCTCGGCCATTAGAGAAATGCAAATCAAAACTACAATGAGATACCATGTCACCCCAACATTACTAGCATAAATCAAAAAAAGAGAAAATAACAAAAGTTGGAGAGGCTTCCAGGAGATTGGAACTCTTATGCACTGCTGGTGGGAATGTAAAATGGTACAACCATTTTGGGAAACAATATGGCATTTCCTTAGAAAGCTAGAAATAGAAATACCACATGAATCCAGCAATCCCACTCCTTGGAATATATCCTAGAGAAATAAGAGCAGTCACACGAATAGGCATATGTACACCCATGTTCACTGCAGTATTGTTCACAATACCAAAAGGATGGAAACAACCTAAATGACCGTTAACAGATGAATGGACAAACAAACTATGGTACATACAGACAACAGAATACTATACAATAATAAAGATCAATGATGAATCTGTGAAAAATCTCACAAGGTGAATGACTTTGGAAGGCACTATACTGAGTAAAATAAGCCAATCACAAAGGAGAAATATTGTATGACACCGGTATTGTAAAAACACATAAAAATGTTTCCACACAGGAACAATCTTTGATTGTTACAAAGGAGTGGAGTGGTGAGGAGGGAAAAACACTAGAGAAGTAGTAACTTTGGTGAGGGGTAAGAAGTACACAGTACTGGGGAAGTCAGCACAACTTGAGCAAGCCAAGGTCATGGAAGCTTCATAGACACATCCAAACTTCCTAAGGAACTGAATTACTGGACTGAGGGCTGGGGTCCATGGTCTCAGGGTACGTCTGGCTCAAGTGGCATAACATAGTTTATAAAGAAAGCGTTCTACATCCTACTTCTTGAGTAGCATCTGGGGTCTTAAAATCTGGTGAGTAGCCATCTAAGATACCCTGCTGATCCTACCCTGTTTGGAGCAAGAGAGAATGAGGAAAACCAAAGGAACAAGGGAAAGAGTGGACTAACGGGCCACAACTATCACAGTCTCCACCTGACTGAGTCCAGCACAACTAGACGGTGTCCCGCTACTACCACCTACTACTCTGACAGGGATAACAATAGAGGTTCCTGGACAGAAATGGAGAAAAAGGTAGAACAAAATTCTAACTCACAAAAAAAAACCAGACTTACGGGTCTGACAGAGACTGGAGAAATCCACAAGAGGATAGGCCTCAGACACCGTTTTAACTCAGTACAGAAGTCACTCCTGAGGTTCATCCTTCAACCAAAGATTACCCAGAAACACCCAGTGCTGTCGAGTCGATTCCGACTCATAGCAACCCTATAGGACAGAGTAGAACTGCAGCCAAAGATTAGACAAGCCCAATTACACAAAAGGAGACCAAATGGGCACACCAGTCCAGCAGCAAGGACGAGAAGGCAGGAGGGGATAGGAAAGCTGGTAATGGAGACCCCAAGGTTGAGAAAGGTAGAGTGTTGACATGTCATGGGGTTGGAAACCAATGTCACAAAACAATACATGTATTAATTGTTTAATGAGAAACTCTTTGCTCTGTAAACCTTCATCTAAAGCACATTAAAAAAAAAAAAAAAAAGTAAATAAAGTATTACCCCTTCAGCATTTTAAATGACAATAGTACTATAAAGTTTTCCCTAATTTTCCTTCTTAGTTTTTCACTCTAAGGGAAAATTTATTTTACCTATGATCGAGTGTATAAAAACGTATTATATGATATGCTTGGGATCTACTTCACCCTATTCTTATCACACACAAAGGATTAACTCCTTCCAGCGTTGACAGTCACTCTTGCCAGGGATAGGCTGAATCAAACACTTTCAAGCACAGGTGAATTATGGCTGGAGACCATCAATATCTCAATGAGACACTTGCTGGTGGTTTTTCTGTGCAACTTCCCAAACTCTGAATACTTCCTACAGACATACCAGGCCACCCCTCCAGCTCTGTCAGGGAATCACAGGAGAGTGGTAGAGTCCTCTTTGGAGCCACATTTGCTCTCTCATGATCTTTGCCACCTGAACAAAGACTACCCTTTTATAAAATTAAATACAGACTTCCTGTTCCTATTTTTTTTCATAATTTACAGTTTACCCAAACATTTGTAAATGCACACTGTCAGGGATTGAATTGTGCCCCCAAAATATCTGTCAACTTGGCTAGGTCATGATTCCCTTGTATGAGTGTATGATTGTCCAACATTTTATCTTCTGATGTGATTTCCCCATATGATGTAAATCCTATCACTATGACATAATAAAATGGATTAGCAGCAATTATACTGATGAGGCTTACATGATTAGGTAGTGTCTTAAGCCAATTTCTTTTGAGATATAAAGGAAAGAAGTGAGCAGAGAGACATGGAGGCCTCATACCACCAAGAAAGCAGCACTGGGAGCAGATCGTGTCCTTTGGACCTGAGGTTCCTGCGCTGCGATGCTCCCAGGCCAAGGGAAGACTGATGACAAGGACCTTCCTCCAGAGCTGACAAAGACAGAAAGCCTTCCCCTGGAGCCAGTGTCCTGAATTCAGACGTCTAGCCTACTGGCCTGTGAGAGAAGAAGCTTCTCTTTGTTAAATACCTTGTGGTATTTCTGTTATAGCAGCACTAGATGACTAAAACACACACCATAACATTTTTCTTCAAAAGAAGTTCTACCCAACATTTTAAGAAAATATGCCTCTTGATTTTTGTTGTATCAAACTTAAACCCAGCTTCATAAAATGAGTTTCTACCACTGGGTTGGGTACTCTTTCTCTAATGGGGGAAATTTTTTTTTAAAAAAAGGCTTGACCATTACTTTGTTCTTGTTTTAATATGCAACTTTAGTTTATGACTCCTGTGTTTTTAGACATAGATGATCGCACTTATACATAAGTATGCTTAAGGAGATTCTATATAATCTCTGGTAAAGAACAGATGTTTAGGAGAGCAGTCCTGGCAATCAAGAGTAGATTAGACATATTGTTTCACACAATATGACTGCTATTACTGACAGGTGACTCTATTACTTAAAAACGCTATAACATCTCAGCATTAATAAAGTATAAATAAAGCAGTAGCAACAGTTGTCTCCCAAAGTCTTATAGTTTCTTCCCTATTTCAGAGTTTTTGCTAGGAAGCAGCTGCCCAGCTATGGACTATATTTCCCAGCTTTCCTTGTATCTAGGTGGGGCCATGTAATTAAGTTCTGGCCAACTGAATAAAGGCGGAAGTGAAGTACACCACTTCTAAGCTGGAGTCATGAGAATCTGCTACGTAATACTTCATGATCTCTCCTTCCCCATCAGAGAAATGGAAATACTTGCCTAAAGTAGGGGGCCCTGGTAGCACAGTGGTTAAGAGCTCAGATGCTAACCAAAATGTGGGTAATTGGAATCCACCAGCCACTCCTCGGAAACCCTACAGGGTAGTTCTACTCTGTCCTATAAGTTCACTATGAGTCGAAATCGACTGAAGGGCAATGGGTTTTGTTTTGTTTTTGTTTTTTGCCTAAAGCAACCTTGTAAGCCAGGTATAGAAAAGGGCAGAGTTGAGTCAGCCTGGGTTTCTGAAAAGTTGGATGGAGCAAAGACCAATATATTACCCTTCTTCCTGCTACTGCCAAGTGGCTGAGAATTACACTTTTATTGTATTTAGCTATTGAGATTGGGTGGTTTGATTTTTGCAGCAGCAACAGTTACTTTAACTAATACATGTATCAAGTTTCTACACAATAAAGGAAAACTATTTTTATATTAACACTATATAGTTTACCAGTACCAGTACCAGTGGCCACTGAGTGCTCCATACAGTTTTCAGTGGCTGTTTTTTTCGTAGACCTTTCTTCTGAGGGATCCCTGTGTAGACTCAAACTTTCAATCTTTCCATTAGAGTCTAGTATGTTAACTGTTTGCACCACCTAAACCCCTTCCCACAAGTCAATTCTGACTCATAGTGACCCAACAGGACAGAGTAGAACTGCCCCATAGGGTTTCCAAGGAGAGGCTGGTGGAATCGAACTGCTGACCTTTTGGTTAGCAGCCGAGCTCTTAACTACTGCCACCTAGGGACTTAAATCTAGGTAAAAATAAACATTTCCCTCAAAAGAAGGTTTTTAAATGGTAATGTCAATGGATTAACACAAACCAAAGACCCTTCAGACTCATAGCAACCCCATGAGTAAAACTGACCATAGGGTTTCCAAGATTGTAATCTTTATGGGGGCAGACTGTCACACCTTTCTTCCATGGAGCAGCTAGCAGAGGAGCCCTGGTAGCTTGGTGATTCAGCACTCAAACGCTAACTAAAATGTCAGCTTAACACATAATTATTGTTAATAATAATAACACGCAATGAATATTATTTTTTCATTATGGCTAATATTTATTTAGTGGTTACTATGTGCCATTCTACATGCATCATTGCATTTAATTCTGAAAAACCCTACAGTTGAAGAATATAGAGGTTAGGTAACATGTGAAGATTATATCTAAGTATTAATTAGTAGAGAGGGGTCCCAGAGTAGTGCAAATGGTTAACATACCCAGAAAGTTGGAAGTTTCAGTCCACTCAGAGATGCCTTAAAAGAAAGACCTGGCAAACTACTTCTGAAAAATCCACCATCGAAAACCCTGTGGAGCACAGTCCTACTATAACACATATGGGGTCGCCATAAGTCAGCAGTAACTCACCAACTGGTTTTTTAAATTAGGAGTGGAGGGATTTAAAATGCCTCATCAATTGGAAGATAATCATGTGCCCAATGAATAGAAAGAATATCAAGAAATAAATTAGAATTAAGCAAGTTTGTAAGTTCATTGTTCATTCAACCAGAAAGTGTTCATGTGTAAAGCACAATAATATTCAAGGGCTGTAGGAAATAAAAATATGTAAAGGACATAGACCATGACATGAGCATATTAAAAACTAGTTGGGAACATAAAACATGTACAAAAATAACTAGGATAAACTACAGTATATGGAAAGTGTCATAACAATATTAGAGAATATTATTAGAGCTTAGATGAGAAAGAGGTTACTTTTGGCAGGGAAAATCAGAGCTCACTCAACATTGAAAATAGTACTTAAACTGGCCCTTCACGAATGGGTAGATTTCAACACGTAGAGGTAGGAAAAAAATTCTTCAAGTGGATATACCAATTTTTGTTGTTAGGTGCTATTGAGTAGTTTTAGACTCATAGTAACCCCATGTATAAGAGTAGAACTGCCCTATACGGTTTTCTAGGCTATAATATTTACACATCTGTCAGTTTGTCATACTGCAGTGGCTTGCATGTTGCTGGGATACTGGAAGTTTTGCCACTGGTATTTCAGATACCAGCAGGGTCACCTTTGGTGGACGGGTTTCAGTGGAGCTTCCAGACTAAGCAGACTAGGAAGAAAGGCCTAGCAATCTACTTCAAAAAACATCGGCCAGTGAAAATCTCATGAAGAGCAGCAGAACATTGTCTGATGTAGTGCTGGAGGATGAGCCCCTCAGTTTGGAAGGCACTGAAAATACAACTGAGGAAGAGCTGCCTCCTCAAAATAGGGTCTACCATAATGATGTGAATGGAGCCAAGCTTTCAGGACCTTCATTTGCTGATGTGGCATAACTCAAAATAGAAGAAACAGCTGCAAACATCCATTAATAATCAGAAAGTGGAATGTATGAAGTATGAATCTAGGAAAATTGGAAGTCATCAAAAATGAAATGGAACAATGTAAGCATCAATGTCCTAGGCATTAAAAAAAAAAAAAAAAGGCATTAGTGAGCTAAAAATGGAATGGTATTGGCCATTTTGAATTGGATAATCATACGGTCTGCTATGCTGGGAATGATAAATTGAGGAGGAATGATGTCACATTCATCATCAAAAAGAACATTTCAAGATCCATGCTGTCAGTGATAGGATAATGTCCATATGCCTACAAGGTAGGGGAGTTAATATGACTGTTATTCAAATTTATACACCAACCATTAATGCCAAAGATGAGGAAATTGAGGATTTTTACCAACTTGTGCAGTCTGAAATTGATCCAACAGAAAATCAAGATTCATTAATAATTACTGGTGATTGGAAAGTGACAGTTGGAAACAAAGAAGAAAGATTGGTAGTTGGAAAATATGGCCTTGGTAATAAAAACAAAGCTGGAGATCTTACGATAGAATTTTGCGAGACCAACGACTTCTTCATTGCAAATACCTTTTTCAACAACATAAACACTGACTATACATGTAGACCTCACCAGATGGAAAATACAGGCATTATATCCTGTGTTGCTGAAAGAGACAATGGAGAGCTCAATATCATCAGTCAGAAAAAGGACAGCGGCAAACTATGGAACAGACCAACAATTTCTCATATGCAAGTTCAAGTAGAAGCTGAAGAAAATAAAAACAAGTCCATGAGATCCAAAATACAACCTTGTTTATATCCCACTTGAATTTAGAGACCATCTCAAAAATAGATTTGATGCATTGAACACTCATGATCGAAGACCAGACTAGTTTTGGGAAGACATCAAGACCTTTTGATTAGCAGCCCAGCTCTTAACCACTGTGCCACCGGGGCAGTCCATGGTATGTATACTTAATATTCTTCATCAACACCATAATTCAAAGGCATTGATTCTTCTTCGGTCTTCCTTATTCATTGTTCAGTTTCCACATGCATATGAGGTGATTGAAAAATACCATGGCTTGGGTCTGGCACACTTTACTCCTCAGAGTAACATCTTCGCTCTTTAACATTTTAAAGAGCTTTTCTGCAGCAAATTTGCCCAATGTAATACATCATTTGATTTCTTGACTGCTGCTTCCATGAGAATTGATTGTGGATCCAAGTAAAATGAAATTCTTGACAACTTCAATATTTTCTTCATTTGTCATGGTGTTGCTTATTGATCCAGTTGTGAGGATTTTTGTTTTCTTTATGTTAAGGTATAATCCTTAATACTGAAGACTGTAGTCTGATCTTCATCAGTGTTTCAAGTTCTCTTCACTTTCAGCAAGAAAGGTTGAGTCATCTGTATATTGCAGGTTGTTAACGAGTCTTCCTCTAATCCTGATGCTTCATTCTTCTTCACATAGTATAGCTTCTCAGATTGACTGCTCAGCATACAGACTGAAGAAGTATGGTGAAAGGATCCAACCCTGACACACAGCTTTTCTGATTTTAAACCATGCAGTATCCCTTTATTCTGTTGGAATGACTGCCTTTCGGTCTATTTAGAGGTTCCACATGAGCACAATTAAGTGTTCTGGAATTCCCATTCTTCACAATGTTATCCATAACTGGTTATGATCTACACAGTCAAATGCCTTTGCATAGTCAATAAAACACAGGTAATCATCTGTCTGGTGTTCTCTGCTTCACCCAAGATCCACCTGACATCAGCAAATGATATCTGTCATTCCATGATCTTTTCTGAATCTGGCTTGAATTTCTGGCAGTTCCCTGTTGATGTACTGCTGCAACCATTTTTGAATTATCTGCAGCAAAATGTTACTTGTGTGTGATATTAATGATATTGTTCCATAATTTCTGCATTCTGTTGGATCATCTTTCTTTGGAATGGACACAAATATGGATCTCTTCCAGTCAGTTGGCCAGGTCACTGTCTTAGAAATTTCTTGGCATAGATTACTTAACGTTTCCAGAACTGCTTTCGTTTGTTGAAACATCTCAATTGTTATTTCGTCAGTTACTGGAATCTTGTTTTTCGCATTGCCTTCAGTGAAACTCGGACCTCTTCCCTCAATACTATCAGTTCTTAATCACATGTTACCTTCTGAAATGGTGGAATGTCAATTCATTCTTTTTGGTACAGTGACTCTGTATATTCCTTCCATCTTGTTTTCATACTTCTGTGTCATTCAATAATTTGCCCATAGAATCCTTCAATATTGTAACCCGAGGCCTGAATTTTTTCTTCAGTTCTTTCAGCTTGAGAAATGTAAACATGTTCTTCCCTTTTGGCTTCTAACTCCAGGACTTTGTTCATTTCACTATAATACTTCACTTTGTTTTCTTGAGTTGCCCTTTAAAATCTTCTCTTCAGCTCTTTTACTTCATTTCTTCCATTCACTTTAGCTATTCCACATTCAAGAGCAAATTTCAGTCTCTGACATCCATTTTGGTCTTTTTATCTTTCCTGTCTTTTTTCATGACCTTTTCTTCAGGTATGTCATTAGTGTCTTCCCATAACTCGTCTGGTCTTTGGTCATTAGTTTTCAGTGAGTCAAATCTATTCTTGATATGGGCTCCAAGTTTAGATGGGATAAAACTCAAGGATTTACTTTGTCTCTCATGGACTTGTTTTAACTTTCTTCAGCTTCAACTTGTTTTTGTGTATGATAAATTTTTGGTCTGTTCTGCAGTAGGCCCCCTTGGCCTTGTTCTGAGATTGGGTTAAGACACTATCTAATCCTGTATATCTCATCAACATAGCTGCCACTAATCCATCTCATTTCATCATAGTGATAGGATTTACAGCATATAGGGAAATCACATAAAATGGTGGACAGTCACACAATACTGGGACTCATGACCCAGCTAAGTTAACAGATATTTTGGGAGTACACAATTCGATCCATGACAGTCATATTAACTGGTCATCCTTGTAGGTATATGGATATTATCCTATCACTGACAGTACTTCAGGATAGAGCTTGAAATGTTTTGACAAAGAATGTGATGTCTTTCCTCTTTAATTTATTGTCCCTGGCATAGTACACCATACATTTGTCTGATTCAAAATGGCCAATACCAATCTGTTTCAGCTCACTAATGCCTAGGATATTGAGCTTCAAGAGTTCCATTTCATTTTTGACACCTTCCAGTTTTCCTAGATTCATACTTCATACATTCCATGTTCCAATTACTAGTGGATGTTTGCAACTGTTTCTTCTCATTTCGAGTCATGCCATACCAGCAAATGAAGGACCTGAATGCTTTACTCCATCCACACCATTAAGGTCTACTCTACTTTGAAGCTTGCAGCACTTCCCCAGTCGTATTTTGAGTGCCTTCCAACCTGAGGGTCTCATCTTCCAGCATTATAGCAGGCAATGTTCTGCTGCTATTCATAAGGCTTTCACTGGCCAATCTTTTTACAAGTAGATAGCCAGGTCTTTTTTCCTAGTCTTAGTCTGGAAGCACCACTGAAACCTGTCCCCCAAAGGTGACCCTGTTGGTATTTGAAATACTTGTGGCATAGATTCCATCATCACAGCAACATGCAAGCCTCCACAATATGACAAACTTCAGATGAGTGACTGAATTCAGGATATACAGAAATAAAATAGAAAAAATAATCTCCTAGTTTGCTATATCTCCTTCTCTAATTTTCCTCTGCAAATATACATACAGAAATGCTTTGTAAAAATAGTATCAAGCAATACTTGCTGTTGCATAATACTTACTTTTTAAACTTCATCATGGTAATGGTTGCATAGTATTCCATCAATTGCCTACATAATGTATCTAACAATACCCAATTCTTAGAAAATTATGTTGTTTTCATTTTTTCACTATTATTAATAACGCTGTGATAAATAGCCCATTTATAAACTTTGTCGATTTTATAGTACATACATTATCCCATTGCTTTAATTTTTCACTTTGCAAGTTTTCTGCAGTGGAATGCCTAGTTATGCATTTTCTGTTTATAAGATTATTTCTCTTTTTCTTATTCATTTTTCTAAGACTGTTTTATATAGTAAGGATATTAACTCTCTTTTTTATGACATATATACAGCAAACCAAATCCCAGTTTATGGCATTTCTGTTATACCAACATTTCATAGTCACATGGGCAAAAATATACCAATTTTTTCTTTTATGGGTTTTTCTTTTAGAGAAAAGCTAGGGAAGGTTATCCCAGGAACAAGATTATGGCAACTATTAGCCTATAATTTTTCCTACATTTTGATTTACTTATTCATTTATATTTTTAACTCTTATCCTCCAACCTAAAACCATATCCTTTTTTTTTTCTTTTTTTTTAAATTTTACTGGCTGGCACATCAGTATAGCAATTAAGAATATGGACTCCACAGTCACACTCGCTGGCTTTGAATGCTGGTTTATTTACTGGCTTGTGACCTTGAGAAAATCATTTCACTTCTCAATGTCTCAGTTTCTTCATCTACAACATGGTTATGATAAGTGTACCTATGCTATAGGGTTTTTGTGAGACTTAAATGAATAAAAAATATAAAAAGCGTATAAAAATTTCTCAATAAGGATTACCTTATTGTAACTAACACATCTATCCATCCATCCATGATTTATTTATAGAAACTCTTAAAAGTATTTACTGCTCACCAAGTATGTTCTAAGCATTGTGCTATATATTGGGGATAAATTGATATACTAGACAGATGAGCACCCTGCCCTCAGGAAGCCTACATTTTAGAAGGGACTATAGACAGTAACAAAACAGAATAATGGCAGGTCTTGACTATTTCTGTGAGGAAAATCTAGAGAGCAAAAGGGCTTGGTACATGGAAATGGGGCGAGAGGTAGCCATTTGAGGAAGTAGAGAAAGTATATTTGTGTCAGAGGGAACAACAAATGCTGTACCTTAAGGAAGATAAAAGGAAATTAAAAAAAAAAAAAAAAAAACCCGTGGCCATCGAGTTGATTACAACTCATAGCAACCCTATAGGACAGAGTAGGGTTTCCAAAGAGCAGCTGGTGGATTCGAACTGCCAATCTTTTGGTTAGCAGCCAAGCTCTTAACCACTGTGCCATCAGGGCTCCTTAAGGAAGATAGGTATTGGCATGTTTAAAAACAAAAAGGAAACTATGGTGGTGAAATAAGAAAGGTAGAGAATGGCCCAAGGTGAGTCTGAAGAAGTAGCAGGAGTCCCATGATGCAGGGACTGGTGAGCCAAAATGAGGAGTTCAGATTTATTCTAAGTTCAATTCAAAGACTTTTAACCATGGGACAGCCAAGATCTGATTCAGGTTATAAAAAGATCATTTTTGGCTATTTGGAAAAAATGGTCTAGAAAATGATAAGGATAAAAGTTGTAAGCACATTTAGAAGGTGTGGTAGACAGAATATCACACACACACTGCCTCCTGCCCAAGATGTCCACGTTTTGGTTTTGGGGTGAATATATCACCTTGCATGGCAAAAAAAGGACTTCTGTGAACAAGGATCTTGAGATGGGAAGCTTAGCCTGGATTATCCAGGCAGGCCCAATGTAATCAAAAAGGTGCTTATAAAAGGGAGGCAACAGGGTCACAGTCAGAAAAGGCAGTATGATGACAGAAGCAGAGAGAAAGAAATTGGAAGATGCCACACCTCTAGTTTTGAAGATGGGGCCATTAGCCAAGGAATGCAGGTGGCCTGTTATGGATTGAATTGTATTCCCCAAAAGATATGCTGAAATTCTAATCCCTTGTCATGGACTGAATTGTGTCCCCCAAAAATATGTGTTAACTTGGTTAGGCCATGATTCCCAGTATTGTGTGATTGTCCATTTGTCATCTGATGTGATTTTCTCAGGTGTTGTAAATCCTACCTCTATGATGTTAATGAGATAGGACTCAATCTACAAGATTGGATTGTGTGTGTCTTGAGCCAATCTCTTCTGAAATATAAAAGAGAGACGCCAACAAAGACAAGGAAACCTCATACCACCAAGAAAGCAGCATCGGGAGCAGAGTACATCCTTTGGGCCAGAGGTTACTGCACTGAGGAGATCCCAGACCAAGGGAAGATTGATGACAAGGACCTTCCTCCAGAGCCAGCAGAGAAAAAAAGACTTCCCCTGGAACTGATATCATAAATTTGAACTTGTAGCCTACTAGTCTGTGAAAAAATAAATATCTCTTTGTTAAAGCCATCCACTTGTGATATTTCTGTTACAGCAGCATTAGATGACAAAGACATCCCTGTACTCTGAATGTTACCTTATTTGGAAATAGGGCTTGTCTTTTGTTGTCAGTTAGGTTAAATGAGGTCATACAAAGACACAGAAGTAGTCACACACAGGGGGAAGACACATGTCGTGAAACAGCAGAGTCCGATGCATCTATAAGCAGCAGAGGAATGCCAAGGATTGTCAGCAGTCACTAGGAACTAGGAGAGAGGCATGGAACAGCTCTTCTTTCAAAGCTCTCATAGGGCTCAACATGGCCAATAACCTGATTTGGACTTCTAGCCTCCAGAACTGTGAGAAAACAAATTTATGTTTTTTTTTTAAATCTCCCACTGTGATGGTCAAGGTTATGTGTACATTTGGCTAGGCCATGATTCTCAGTGGTTTGGCAGGTATTATGTAATCTTCCTCCATTTGGTGACCTGATATGAGCAGCAAATCAGTTAAAAGGGTAGTTTCCTTGGGAGCATGGCCTTCATCCAATATGTACAGATATTTTGGCAAAGCTTGCCTTCTCTGGATCCTGCATCCAACTCATCCTCATCAGACATTCAGTTCTTGAGGTGTGAACCTGAAGCTTGCCACCTGACCTGCAGATTTTGAGTTTGTCAGCCCCTGCAACCACGTGAGTCAAGAGAAGCCTCCAGCCTTACATCTGACTCACAGATTTGGGACTTACCAGTTTCCACAACTGCGTGAGCCATTTTCTTGAAATAAATCTCTCTCTCTTTCCTAACCCATTTTAGAATTTTGATCTCCAGAACTGTAAGATAATAAATGTGTTGTTTTAAGTCACTAAGATTTTGTAGTTTGTTAAAGTATCAGTGGGAAATTAACACAAAAGGCCTTTCATTAAGTAATTCATATGAGAGATGATGGTGTTATGGAGTAGAACATTGGTTATAGAAATAACAAAGGAGTGAATCGATCTGAGATATATTTTCTAGGCAGATCTCCTAGGGCAGCATTAGACTGGATCTACAGGTTTTGACTTGAACAAGTAGGTAGATAATGATGACGTTTATTAAACTGAGGAGACTAGGGAAAAAAAAAAAAAAAGATTAAGCTAAGGAAGAGAAGGGAAAAATAAAGAGCACTATTTTGGAAGTGTTAAGTTTCAGATGTCTATTACGCATTCAAGAGGAGAAAAGGAGTAGACAATTGAATATATTCATCTGGGACTCAGGAAAAAAGGTAAGGGTTGTAGATGTAAACTGTACAGATAAAATTTGGAGGCCATCAGTATTTGCATGCTATTTGAAGTCATGAAGCAAGATAAAACCCTTTCCCTCAAGCACTAAATATTTATTGAGAGCCTGTTTTTCTAAGAGTTGGTGATATAGCATTGAACAAACAAGGTCCCTGCTCTCATGGAGCTTTTATTCTAGTGAAAAGAAAAAGATAACAAACCAAATGAATAAATAAGAATAAGCATTATAATGAATAAATAAGAATATAAGTAGAGATAAGCATTATAATGGTTAAGCACCTGACTAGTAGCCGAAGGGTTGGCAGTTTTGACACAGCCAGCGGCTCCTTGGAAGACAGGTCTGGATATCTGCTTCCAAAAGGACACAGTCTTGAAAACCCTATGAAGCAGTTCTATTCGCAAACATGGAATCACATGAATTGGAATCAATTCGACTGCAACTAACAAGGGGCATTGTAATAAAAACAAAACAAGATGCTGTGGGTCTCAGGACTACTTTAAATAGAGCAGCTGGGAAAGGCTTTTTCAGGAGTTCTAAAGGTGTATTAGAAACTGGAGGAGGGGAATGTCCTTAAATATAGGGTCAGAAAAGTCCTAATTGAGGAGATATTTAAGCTGAGACTTCAATGAGAAGGAGGCAGCCATATTTATTGTCTGTCTTCTCCCACCTGACAGAGCTCTTTGTGAGCAAAGATATTGCCTAATTAATTTTTGTATTCTCAGGGTCTGGAATTGAGACAGCCATTATTATGATACATATTATAATATCTATCCCTTAGAGAAATTATGAACTAATAATAAGTCCTTACTGTCTACTGGGTTGGCAGACCAAAGAGAAAAAAAAGATTTTGTGGCTGTTTGCAAAGTTCACAATCTTTTTGAAAAGACTATATGTAAACACAGTGACTGAGATAGCAATATATCTAGCAGCATGATACGTACTGCAGCTTTACAGGCTACATGAAGACATCCCGATAGAGTAAAAGTGGGTTTATTTTAAGAAGACAAGGTTCTTAATCCTGACCTTGCATTAATACTAATGTTGGGGTCTTGATCAGTAACTTAAACTTTGATGCTTAATTTCCAAATCTGCAAATGGGGATAAACATATCTTCCTGTTCTATCTGCAAGTCAGTCACAAAGTGATAATGATAATAATAATTATAAAAGTAACAGTGAAACTAACATAAATATATGTGTGTGTACTAGGATAGGAGTTCCTGGGTGGCACAAACAGTTAAACACTGAACTACTAACTAGTTAGTACTAACTGCTAACCTCTGGGTGGGTTGATGGTTCAAACCCACCCAGAGGCACCTTGGAAGTAAGGCCTGGTGATCTGCTTCCAAAAAGCCGCAGCCTTGAAAACCCTAGAGTGCAGTTCTACTTTTCATACATGGGGTCTCTGTGAGTTGGAACTGACTCAATGACAGCTAACAAAAACAACGTATTAGGATAACATATATTATTATTAGAGTAATATTATTAAGAGAGAAAAGTTGTAAAAATATGCTGGAGAATATATGATGAAGAAGTTATTTTATATGGTTTCATTTTGGTGGACATGATTACATCCTGGAAACCTGAAACATACACAATCAATTCCTAGACAAGGATTTTTTTTTTCACCTCAAGAGAGAGCTTTTTATTTTTTCCTACTCCAATGGTCATCTTAAAGTTAGTGCTTTAAAGACTTTTCTGTGTTAAGTGGCAACTAGGTATGCCCTGGGTCTTTAAAGACCAATGCCATAACTCTTTCCAGTTCTGATGCATATTAGTGCAGCACAGAGCGGCCATAAAAAAAGCTACAATCAGTGAATTTTAGCAAAAAGCAGTAACAGTGATATATAAAAATGTCGAAAATAAACATAAATCAGCCATCCCAAAATGACATATTGACACAATTCTCTAGTCTCCTTAACCAACCTCTACCTTCCTGCAGGCATTTTTTTTCCCCCAAATGCTCCAAACTTCATTCTCTGAAGCTTTAAATCGCAGTGATGGCTCTAGGGAAGCTCTACTATTCAGTTACCTTCACTCCTTGCTTCCATCATCTTTCAGCAACACCCAAGGCTGCCAAGTAGCCAAACAGACTCTCCCAGGTGTCTAACATCGGCAGTACCATTTTTCCTCATAATTTCACAGCAAGGTACCTGCCATCCTTACCGTGAAAATGGAATCCACATTTCCACCATTGGGACTTTCAGACAATCGACTCCAATCATTTTTCTGAATCCTCAATCTTCTCTTTATTCTTCATTAAGTCTTTAACTCATTCTGTCTGTTCTATATTGTCACTGGACCATCTCTCTTTCTCTTTATCAGATAGAATCTGTCAAAACTCGTTCCATAAAAATTGCTCATTCGAGTATTCTTACCAGTTTTCAATAGGTAATATCAAACACATATTCCTTTATCTGTGTTTAATGCGTAAACGCACCAAGCCAATTATTTAACTTGGGTGAGTAATGTAACCATCCTGAGCCTCAGTCTTATGTGTGAAACAGAGGTGATATGGACTAAAATTAGTGGATTTCAACCTTTTATTAAATAGATCTTTTATTCAAATGCTAATGAAAACCAATGCATAAAACACAGCTCCCTCCAAATAGAGCACTACTCTGATGAAGGTTGGAAGGATTTGCAGACCTCTGCTGTATTCGTACCCCACGATCCCTCCTTATGGCAAACCCTGAGGTATTTGCAACTGACAAGACTCCAAAGAACACATGAGTATACTTGAACTAAGTAACTGATAAGTCCTTTTCTAGTTCTAATATCTAAAAATTCTACTTAGAACAGTTATACAGCAAAAAAGAGTTTGAGTGGTGAGAAAACTAGAATATGACTGAGTGCCAACTTTTGTTTTATCAAAATGTCATTATGCAATATCTCATTCAATTCCCCCAGTAAAGCTTCTATACCCATTTCTCACCAATAAGACTGAGATTCAAAGAGTGTAACTTGTCTAAGTTTACGTATTTTGTAAGAGGCTGGAATGGAATCCAAATCTTTTGGTTTTGAGCAGTTGGGAAGAAAATTATTGAACATTTATTACCTCTAAGCCAGATCTCTTCTTCCTATCCTAGTCCTCATTCAGTCATTATTACCAATGAATTTTTTTTTTAATATTTTATTCTGAAGGTGTTCAGTATATCTGACCTGTGGTGGATGTATGCATTTACTTATCTGAGTGCAAGGTAGCAATAGAAGACCGTAGGTTTGTGTAGAGCACTAAGAAATAATCGTTTTGATTTAAAGAGAGGAATAAAGAAGATAACTGATAAACTCATAAAGTTAAAAGGTTTTCAAACCTTAAAACTTTTAACTATACTAGCAAAACTGTTACTATCCAGAACTATTATTTCAAAAATATATGTTTAATTCCTCTCTGCCCATCCACTGCCGTCAAGTTCATAGCATACATGACATTCTAACACTTGTAAAATCTTCCCAATGGTAAAACATGAAGATAAGCAAATTCAATCTCTTATAACCAGCTGAATTCCATGTTCTTAAAACATATCTATGCAAATCCAAATGCACCTGGATAATTGCAGAAATAGTATTAGTTGTGGAAAACATACCAGGAATCTGAACTCAAAAACTTGCTAGACACTACATTATCATTCCCTGTTTATCAGCTTATATCTTTCCTCAGATTCCGTGTTATCTTTGCTGTTTTCCCTCTGGCAGATGTTCAGGGGTGAATTATGCAATTAAGAATCTAAAATTCCACTTCATCCAGATGCCTAATTTGCTAACTATTCACTTGTCAAAAACACATGTTTACTATCTATTACATAATGACTGCAGCTCAGAACAGCTTCTGGTTCCCATTTTGTGATTAATACTGAGAATCTGACAAATAGCCCAGAAGGCAATTTTCAGTGCCTATTTCCATGCATTTTATTTAACTTTCATAAATGCACCAGCATCTGGGGCGGGGGTGGGGAGGGGAGAATTTTCCTAAAAGAAAGTTTTAAATTCCAAAATAAGTACATATTCTTCTTTAAAAATCCATGGACAAATTTGTGGAATAATAACAAAACTTCCTTTAGTCTCTATACAGTGTTTGAAGTTTAGCTGGCCTTAAAAACAGCCATGCTACTTTTACTCTATCCAGAATACATGGAAAACAAAATGTTTGTCCAAGTTTTAACTTTCATTACTGAAATTTTAAAGAAAGCTGCATTTACATCAGTTTCTCCCTACCCCAAGAGTTACCACCATTGTGAATATACTTTCTTCTTCCAAATCAGCAGAACAAACAAATAAGAATAATCAAAGGGAAGTAGGGGAACAAACAAAGATAACCAAAGGGAGGTGGGGGAAGAAAGGCACCTAGGTAACTGATTTTTTTTCTTAATTCCATTACAATGAGAAAATAATCAAGAGGGAAAAAAATTAATTTCCTTATGAGTTACTTTATTACATGAAGGATTCCATTACACTGTAGATCAATGATGACAAAGTGACTGACAATACATCTGTATCATTTATGTTAAGATGAAAGCTTATAAAATGGTGGTATGGACATGGGCAGTGGGGAGGATAGTTCAAATAATTGGACACCAATAGTTAATAAGGTTACATTGTGTTCCAACCCTAAATTCGTCTTGATATATCAAAAAAAAGGGGGGGTAAGCAAGTTTAAGTTAACTAATAATGTCTACATTCATTCTCTCATTGGTTTATACTTAAATAAGCAGTCATAATGTTGTATCTGACTGCCTATCTATTTGTCTGTATATCTAACTTGCTCTCTCTACCAAACTGTGAGCTTTAGGAATTCCTAATATCCTAAATACCTGCACATAGACCAAGAGGCAGCCATCCAAACAGAACAAAGGAATAGGGATACTGCATAGTTTAAAATCACGAAAGGTGTACAGCAAGGTTGTATCCTTTCACCACACTTATTCAGTCTGTATGCTGAGCTAATAATCTGAGAAGCTGGACTATATGAAGAAGAATATGGCATCAGGATTAGAGGAAGTCTCATTAACAAACTGCAATATGCAGACGACACAACCTTGCTTGTGGAAAGAGAAGAGGACTTGAAGCACTTACTGATGAAGATCAAAGACTACAGCCTTCAGTATTAAGGATTACACCTTAATATAAAGAAAACAAAAATCCTCAAAACTAGACCAATAAGCAATATCATGATAAATGAAGAAAGATTGAAGTTTTCAAGGATTTCATTTTACCTGGGTCCACAATCAACGCCCATGGAAGCAGCAGTCAAGAAATCAACCAACGTATTACATTGGGCCAATCTGCTGCAAAAGACCTCTTTAAAGTTTTAAAAAGCAAGGATGTCACCTTAAGAACTAAGGTGCACTTGACCCAAGCCATGGTATTTTCAATCACCTCATATGCATGTGAAAGCTGAACAATGAATAAGGAAGATGGAAGAAGAATGTATGCCTTTAAATTATGGTGTTGGTGAAGAATATTGAATATACCATGGACTGCCAGAAGAACAAACATCTGTCTTGAAAGAAGTATAGCCAGAATGCTCATTAGAAGTGAGAATGGCGAGACTTCATCTCGGTACTTTGGACATGTTATCAGGAGGGACCAGTCCCTGGAGAAGGATATCATGCTTGGTAAAGTAGAGGGTCAGCAAAAAAGAGGAAGACCTTCAATGAGATGGATTGACACCATGGCTGTAAGAATGGGCTCAAACATAGCAACGATTTGGGGGATGGCACAGGATCAGCAAGTGTTTCGTTCTGTAGTACATAGGCTCACTATGACGTAGAATCAACTCAACAGCACCCAACAACAACAAGTATCCAGAATAATATCTGTTAGAATCAGGAATGTAAAAGTAGAAGGAGGGGAGGAAGGAGAAGAAAAAGGGGAAGGGTGAGAGAGCGGAAAAAAATGAGAGAAGGAAGGAGGAAGGAAGGGAGGGAGGGAGGGAGGAAGGAAGGAAAGCAAGATAAGTTTTATACCACCTTATGTCTTAGTCCTACTAAGCCCTGGTGACGCAGTGGTTAAGAGCTTTGCTGTTAACCAAAAGGTTGGCAGCTTGAATCCACCAGTCACTCCTTGAAACACTATAGGGCAGCTCTATTCTGCCTTATAGAGTCACTATGAGTCGGAATCAACCTGATGGCAATGGGTTTGGTTTCTTAACTGAGTATTTGATGATTCTGTGAATGAATGAATGGGAAGGCAACGTAAAGAAAACTTTCCTTAGAAAAGGAGATGGATTCTAGTCAAGCTTTTTCCCTAGCTGGAACACTTGGAAATTTACCAGTCTTTCTAGATCTCATATACAAAATGAAGGAGCAGGCCTAGCTAACCTATAATTCTAGCACTAACATTCTGTGATTCTTTTCAAACAAAGAGACATATATGGAGATTTTTGTTCTTTGTTTTGAATATATCATGCAAACAATAAAAAAAAAAATTTTTTTTTTTTTTTATTGGGACAATAGATGTATCCAAACCTTGGGAAGTATCTATACATCACCTAATTGATTCATGCGAGGGGCAGCTTTCTTTATTCCTTCTGCGCATTAGATACTCAACCAATGATTCATTCAAATTTGGTCTCTCCTCTTCTTTTTTGAAGATTTACTTCCTCTAGGCATGATATTTCATTTGATAAGGCTTTACACACACATATGTGCACACACGTGCACACACGAGCACACACACATGGTTAAATAAGGGCACTAAAATATTTACTTGCAATTTGAACTAAGTATTATGTAAGATGAAGATATCCTCTAACTTACTTTTTCTAGCTAGAGGGTAAAATGCTGATTTCTTCACACTGATGATTTAAGTATTTATATTATAGGTTACTAGCTTGCAAATTCTTCTCAATTTTTTATTACACGCAATTAAAAAAAAAAGGAATGTGTTTTTATTTGTTCTTTGTAATTACTCACTTAAATAATGGTTAGGAAATAAAAAGAGACCCAAGACATAGCTATAGTTGAACAGAAGTTTTGTTCTAGAATCAAAATTAGAGTTTTCATCATCAGTCTACTGACTATTAGCTTTTATTATACTGAATTGCAAGGAAGCAAAGAAGGAAGAGAGGAAGGAAGGGAGGGAGTGAGGATAGAGGAAGAGTGAGAGAGTGAGAGAGACCCTCAGAAACACGTGTTAACTTTAGAGCTGTTCTAGGAAACACTTTCTGTGGCATTCAGGCTGTGATTCATATTAACGTAAATTTGCAAGTAAAAACTCAAATAAGTATATATTTATCCTCCATTCTTAAAATTCCACCAGCACCTCTCCAAAAGAACATTAATTATAACTATGTATGATTGACTTTATAGGACTTAAATTCAGAGGACAAAAAAAATTAAACTCATTTTCTGTCATTCCTCAGCTCTTTCTCCAAAAACTTAAGATATGAGAATTCTGAATTCAGTTTACCCAAATTTTAATAATTTGCATTCCTGTAGAGCTTTTATTTTATAGGAAATCTTTCTATTTATTATCTCCTTTGAGTTTCACAATCACTCTGGGGGATAAATAGGAATTGTTAGCCCCAATTTACAGATAATCACAGTTATAGGTGATAAAATGGGTTAATTAAAAACATGAGCTAGGACTGAAAACCAATTACAATATACATATAAAGCAAAATAAATACAAATTCTTTTGTAGATCTTATGGCAAATCTCTCTTTTGAATACATTTTGGAAATGATCATTTCTCATTCATTCTAAAGGAGTCATTTTTGCACCAAAAGATAAAATTAATTTGTGTACTAATTCCATCTGTGGCTGCTGTAAATAAAATGTGCATCTTACTCTCCCCTAAAAATGAAAAACATGGATTCAAAATATTGAAAAATAGTTCTCTCACCTCCTAAATCCTGTAACTTAAGCACTGCAGATCCAAAATAAATGACCTACTTAAGCACTCTTCAATGCACCCGCCCATATGCCACGAGGGCGTGAAGAGCAGAAAACAGTAAGTACCAAAAGTTGCAAAGGAATGAATGTGTTGCTTCTATTCCAAACCCCCACTCCAATTAAGTCAAACTTCAAAGTCACCTAAATATTTTAAGTCATAACAAAAATGCAACTGTGAGGGGTCAAAATGCAGATAAGATAGAATTACTAGACAACCAAGACACCCGTAGGTAGGGCAAGATACCTGTTCACTGTGAACCATCCTGGTGTTAAATGTCATCTCCTCTGAAGTTCTTACCAACTCCATCAGAGACAGGAACTGTTCCTTCCTGTGGATTTGCTCCAGAGTACATTCATGTCACCAAGCTCTTAGCATTGTTTTTGTTAGTTGCCATCAAGTCGATTCTAACTGATGGCCACCTTACATGTTACAAAGTAGAACTGCACCATAGGGTTTTCTTGTCTGTCGTCTTAGCAGAAGGAGCTCACCAGGCCTTTTCTTCAGCAGTACCACTGGGTGGGTTCAATCCACCAACCTTTAGGTTAGCAGCCAAGTGCAAACTGGGCCACATAGGGACCTAAGCTCTTAGCATATTACATGATAATTTTGTTTCTGCTTCCTTCTTCACCACTAGACTATGAGACACTTAAAAGTAAGGACTAAATCTTCACCTTTTTATTCCTAGAGTAAGCATGATGTCTAATGTGCAGTATATGCTAAGCTGTATCAGTGTGTAAAGGAGTCCCAGGGTGGTACCAATGGTCAACGTGCTCAGTTGCTGACCAAAAGATGGAGGTTCATGTCCACCTAGAGATGCCTGGAAGAAAGATGTGGTGATCTACTGATGGCCAACTTACGTGTTACAGAGTAGAACTGCCCTTGAAGACCCCAGGGAGCACAGTTCTACTCTGATACAAATGGGGTTGCTATGAGTTGAAGTCGACTTGACAGCAACTGGTTTTATAGATATACATAAATAAATAAAGGAATGAACAATTCATGTTGAGGGAAATACAAAAAAATTCTCCAAAATACAAAAAGAGTCAGGACTACAGCTAAGATTCAGGTCAAGGTGTTTCATAACTGATAATTTTCATTACGTGGTCATTCCATATGTGCTCTACTTAGAGTTATGGCTACTCTCAGGAAACAGCATAGCAGTTATTTTTTATTCTCTCTTTAAATAAGCTAACAGGTATCATCATAAGCATATAGCAAGTTCATTTAAAAAACTATTTGTGTAAAATAAATTTTTAATTTTATTCATCATGTACAAAATAATCATAATATCAGCATAAATTTCTCTTTGTTTTACCGATTTTTAAATTCTTATAAAATGTTCTAACATCTGTTTCTTTAGGTCAAGGCCAATCTCGGTAAACTGTATTTAACCAAATTAACTTCAGAGCAGGTATCCAGTAACTTTGCTACCTAAGAGCTCAGGGTCTCCAGGTAGGCTACGGGTGCAGCTCCCATCCTGGCAAACAGCTGGTAAAATGAGTAGTTGCACCAGATGACCTCCAAAGTTCTATTCTGCTCATAGCATTCTGTATTGGTGTAACTCCTCTTCAGGAACCTCCTTTAGACACATCAGGTCCTCTAATGTTTAAATCCTATCAGTAGAAATGCAGGCTTGTGAGTTTTGTTTTGTTTTTTGTTTTTTAAAGAAGGAGGTGTCTCATAGTACAATAAGGTAGTAGTCATGCATGAACAAGTAGGAACCACATGCCAAAAAAGCCATTGTGGTGAATGGACTTTAAGGTGACGGCATAATCTCTCCCACCCAGTATTCAGGCCTTTGACTAATCCCTTCCCTTTGAGTGTACGTGGGACCTACAACTTTCTTCTAATGATTAGAATATGGCAAATGTGATAGGATATCATTCCTGTGATTATATTACGTTACAGAAGACTCTGCCTTGCTAGCAGAATGGCTAGAGTCTGTGGTCCTTGCCAGCTAGCTAAGGAGAAGCAAGCTGCCATGAAGTAAGTGAAATTCCACATGGCAGGGAACTTCTAGTAGCTTTTGGTTGCTAAGGATGGCCTCTATCCTACAGGTTCTTGGAAATGAATTCCACCAATACACTGAGTGAACTTGGAAGCAAATCCTTCCCTGGTTGGGCCTCTGATGAGACTGAGGACCCAGCCAACATCAGGACTGCAACATAATGACAGCCTGAAGTACTGAACACAGCTAAGCTGGTGGCTAAACTCCTGACCCACAGAAACAGCGGGATAACAAATGTGTGTTTCTTCATGCTCCTAAACTTGTGGTCGTGTATTATATAATATTAGAAAGCTAATACAGCTGTGAAAGTAATCTTGATCTTTTCATGCCTTCATTTTGTATAAGGTGTTCACTAGTGCCATATATACTTATGGAAAAAGCATACTGACCCATTTTATCTCCTCTAGCAAAACAACGATAGATATAGCTCTGTTATTTTTCCTAAAAAAAAAAAAAAAAAACTTAACATTTTATTATCTCAATTTTTTAAAAAGCACACCTTAGAAAATGAATGACGAATTAATTCTCAAAGTAACTGACTAGATATTTGACCATTCCTTACACCCAGCTAGGATTCACTAATACCAATGGTAACAAGTTAATTGATATACATTCATTCCGTCATTACTCAAATATTTAATGCAATTCTGTTTTGTAGGAACCACTATGAAAGGTGCTTTGAGGAACAGAGATACGAA
Organism: Elephas maximus indicus; assembly: GCF_024166365.1. Classification (NCBI taxonomy): domain Eukaryota; kingdom Metazoa; phylum Chordata; class Mammalia; order Proboscidea; family Elephantidae; genus Elephas; species Elephas maximus. Next base: position 122,024,720 of record NC_064822.1, read on the forward strand.
TAAGACATGGTTACTGCACTAAGGAAATTACGACTTAGTTGGAATAAGTTTTGAAAATGCTATTGTTGATGCAAAAGAATTTAAATTGTTTATAATACCTTATGTCTTAAACAGTCAAAGTTTTAGAACAGAGGAAAATAAATGCATTGTATCATGATAAAATTGCTTGTATGAACCCATCTATAACATGCTTTTTAAATTGGTTTTAGATAAAGACCTTGGGAATAAGGCTGAATCTTACGAACGAGTAAGATTTCAATAAGTGGGTATGTGGAAGAGAATGTTCTATGGGAGAAAAACAGTGAAAGAAGGCACTTAACAGGTAGGATTGGGCATGTTCAGGGAACAAGTAATTTTGGCTTGAAAGGCATCACGGCTTATTGAAAAAAGCAAGAGCACAGGACACAGGATCAATTAAAAAACAGTGAAGAACTGAACAGAGCTGGAATGGAATGAAGGATCCAGACAGAAGAGAAAGACGCTGTGGAAGGGGACCCAAGAATAAGCCAGATAATTGACAGAATGAGACAGACGATAGAAAGCGAACATGACTCTTACGTCGCAACCTGAATGAGAGGGAATAGAAGCATCATTAAAAAAAATTAGGGGAGTTAAGAGGCAGTGGTGGTCTGTGGGAAGAAAATAGCTCAGTTTGATACATGTTGAATGTAAAGGGCTAGTGAGAGAAGAGGTCTGGGGAGGAGAATAAGGTCAAGATTTGGCGATTAGGAGACCTCTAAACTGCAGGTTTGCAATGGGTAAAGAAGTAAAGTGGTAGAGAGAGTGGAGCCAGTGCCTACACATAACACCTTTATAAGGCGGCAAAGTGAAAAGGATCTTGAAGGAGAACATCAGGAAAATTAGAGGGAAATCAGTCTTAGTGACTTTTCAGGGTGTGGTGCTGTCTCACACAACAACTAGCAAAGGGAGCTCCAGTCTGAGTATTTTCAAAATATGAAAATAAATAGCCTGCTAAAAGCCTTCATAGAAATACATAAAGCATTAATTCTAAAGAAGAAAGCAATAAGATATTGTTTTCTGTTAGGGAAAATAAAAAGGGAAAGAAAACCTTTCTGTATCTGTTTCTGAATACAGTGTACAGTCACAGGACTTATAAAAGTAGATCATATACATATCTGCAAGGAGTGGCAGGATTGAGGAAAGTTCAGAAAAACCTGAAGTGATTAAATATATATTTTGAGGCAATTTTCTGACATGCCTTTCATTTCTTAATATAGCACCCTGAGTTTACAATGAAGTAATGACAGCTAGATGCAGGATTATAACACCTATGGGAAGCAAGTTATTTCCTGATGATAAGTGTTAGGTCCAGACAAGCAGATAATCTAGTTCTATAATTTGCTTTTTTTTTTTTTTTTTAAAGAAAATGTTCTTGTCCTATGTGCTCTCCTTTTTCAGAGTATGTATAGCACACAACCTAGCAATAACCAAGTCCTAAACTTTTTCACACCTTTCAGCCCATTTAGCACAGCTCCATGCAGAGGAAGGGCTCATAACTACTTATTAATTGATCTATCTATATTTATAAAGTGTGTGCGTAGTGAGAAAATGAACATACACTAGCTGACTAAGTGACTGTTCACTAAACGTTTAAAAGAAACACACAAACTGGGAAAGATAGAATGATAAAAAGTTTTGAAAAAAAGAAAACTAGGAAACCAGTTCTAGGCTTAGAATCTGTTATGAAAAAAACACAAAGAATTAACACCACCATAAAGCAAATGGTTTACGAATATTTGAGCGTCTATGAGTTAAGCAGCCCACGAGGCTTTTTGACACAGCAAACATTAATTTCCAGTGTCCAAAACACTTCAACTTAAATTCAAACTTGTCTGAGTTCAGCTTGAACTCACAGAAAGGTGCAATATGCATGGTCTAGCCTATGTTTGGAATGCCTGGGTGGTGCAAACAGCTAACACATTTGGCAGCTGACCAAGCGGTTGGTGGTTTGAGTCCACCCTGAGGTGCCTCGGAAGAATGGCCTGGTGATCTACTGAAAAATTAGCTATTGAAAACCCTATGGAGTATAGTTCTACTTTGACACACTATGGTATTACCATGAGTCAGAATCGACTTGGCAACAACCAGTTGGCTTTAGCCTGTGTTTGATCTCCTCATTCATTCATTCGTATTCTCATTCATTCTCTCTCTCTCCCTCTCTCATTTAGAGGTATTATAAACATTTTATACTTCTGCTAGATTTTCCTGGGTCTTACAATCTATAAACTTAAAACTCAAGGGAATGACAAAAGATCAGTAGATAGACAATTTTGCTTTCTAGAGACAAAGTTTCCTTACAAATACTCTGTCATTAAAGGGAATTATACTGACGATATGATCCTTACAGCACAAACTGTAGGTTTTCTCTAATATCCATGCTCTCCTTTTTCGATAGTAATAGAATTTTCCAATTTTTAGTTAGGCATATTACTATTCAGAAAAACCAACCCCAGTCCTTCGCAGCTTCAGGTATAATAGGATTCAGTTTTGGACAATAGAATGTCAGTAAAAGTACTCTGTGTAATTTTCAGGTCATGCCCTTAAAAGGAAGTAACTTATCTTCTCCTTCCACTTTTCTGCCATCTTAGACCAAGGAGACGAGGAGAACATTCTAGAAGGATGAGGCAATGAGAGAGAAGAATCCTTCACGTTTGCTGAACATTTGTAGTTGAGCTCCAATACCATTTCAGAACTTTATGAGAGAAAAGTAAACTTCTGTCTTAAGACAGTATCATTTTGGACCTTTGTCATGTTGGTGAACTTATATCCTTATGATTTCAAAAGGCTTATGGCTATTATTGAACAAAGAGAGGGTTCTCTGCCATTACTTTTTCCTAGATATCATGCTTGCTTTATTTTCTTGTCAAATGTGCAGTTTTACTTTGAAAAGAAATTATTATATTCAAATAATCTCAGATCTAGAAGGGGCTTTATATAACATTGAGTCTGATGTTTAATTGAACAAATAGTAGTCCCACGAGATATGAAAAAAGGGCAACAAAGTAAAAAATGTTTAGAAAACACCTAAAATTAATCCCTTTTTGAAAATTTACAAGACATATTAGAATATCAGAAATATGACACATCCTGCAATAGTCAAGTTTTAACTTTTTTATTCTAACAACAGACCATAGAAACTTTCAAGAATACATATATATTAATATTCTTAGTAACCACTGTTTTATAGGACATTAGATTTTTGGGGGAATTTTGCATCACTACATGATGCAAAAATATTTGCTACATGTTCAACGAATGGTTCTTTAATTCTTGCTTGGATATCGTCCAATAACAAAGAACTCACTACTTCAAATGATAGTCCATTTCAACTACTTCTCATTTCTGCAAATAAAGATATTCATTAATGCGGATCTTAATTCTATTAAATGTGTCCGTGGCCACCTTTTTGGCCTCAGTCCCATTTGCCACAGTGTATTAAGGATTATTAATCAGTTTAGTGATGGCATCTGAAAATTCAAATTGCTCATTGGAACAACCCGTGTACTCAATCTGCCTAGCACTTCAGTTTCCCTTCAGCAACATAGGATCCATTCTTTTTAGTCTGACAAGAATTCTACATGTCAGAGAACAAGGGAGCAATACAGTAAATTGAGTATATTTTGCTTTCACTTAGTCATCTGATAACATAACAAATATCATGGAGATAAGGTCAATTATTTCCTGATAAACAATATGGCCAGTTTCATTACTTGCCATTTGATCAGAATCTCAAGAATCACAAAACCAAAGAATTATACAACTAAACAGCAAACTAAATATGCACATTTCATTCCTCTTCACATACATTCTTCTAATCAATAACTGTTACCTTGATAAAAAAAAATTTTTAATCCATATGTATGTGAACCACATTAATTTTTCATTAATCATAGTAATAAAGTACAGTCTATTTGAAATTCAAAAATAATATGAATCTACCAAAAATTATAGTATAGCCAACTGTATAAATATACACAATAATATGCTTGGTGTTGATTCCTGATTGACTGCAAAACAAAAATTTGTTTTACTATGATAACCAATATTTGAAAAAGAAAACCCAAACCCATTGCCATCGAGTTGATTCTGACTCAAGTGACCCTATGAATAGCACTGCCCCATAGTGTTTCCAAGGACTACCTGGTGGATTTGAACTGCTGACCTTTTGGTTAGCAACCGTAGATCTTAACCACTATGCCACCAGGGTTTCCATTTGAAAAAGAAGGAACTAAATTTTTCATTTTGAGTATTTTTTCAATTGTATTGTTGTCTTCACAAATTTATTTGTGACCAAGTTGCTTTCAACCAGATCATCTACCATCCGTTTTCTTGTACTAACCAAATATAAATTTTTCAAGAATTAAAAAAATAAAACTGCATTCAATACATTTAACTAGTCAAACTGATTTCATTCAAGTATCTTGGACCTCACTAATGGTAAGCTCTCAGCTCTAAATTTCAAAAGTTTAATTAAAGAAAGAGAATAGCGATTCCACCGAGCTCTGAATAATACGTAAACTTCCAAACAGCCATCTGATAACTCCATTTGGAGAGTTTGATTCTAAATACCAATATTCTTGAATACATTAATGATGTTCCTCTTTTCCCAGTTACAATTTCAAATTTAATTTATTCAAATGTTATGTCACATGAGTAAGATACAAGTTTTAATTAAATCCCTTTAAAACTAAAAATGTCTCAGGTCATATTTGGCTTCTGAGCTGCCACTTGGACACATCATCTCACAAGGAGATGGGCATTTAATACACTGGAATAAAGTCTGGTTTCAGCCTTTGTATTAAACCCAAATCTGCCATATTAAGCTTGGGCTGCAGACATGGCCTTGAGAAGACCAAATAGTCAAATGCCTACTTCAATGTCATTTCCGACATCACTGAACCTGTGGGTAGATTACCATCACTGCTAATCACAATAGAGCTGAAATTACATAAACACAGGTTATCATTTAGATCCATTGTTCACGATACATGAATATGTAACTTGAAGAAAAATCTCCTTATGTACTCTATGTATTAAATAATTCTATCAATCACTTGAAATATAAAGACAAATTTATTTTTCCAAGAGAAAATGACACAATAATTGACATTTCATTGTGAAGGCTATTGATTTTATGTCTAAAAGATAACTAATTAGAATATCCAGAGTTAAATAAATAGGGAAATGCATGTATTTAATGACTATTAGGATAAAGCACATTAGCTAGATAACTTTAGGAATAACTTATCTTTTTAATCCAAAAGCTTTTATAAAATGTAAATGATAATATAAGATAAACTAATAGAAATTATATTGTAATTCTAATCTTCGGTGAATTATTTTATTGATAAGCACTTGATGATACTTAAAAGTCTTTATTTCAAATTACCTTCAGTGCAAACATAAAGAACACAAAGCAAAAAAAAGAAAAGAAAATTTGAGAGAGAAATGTGGGTCCCCAAAATATCTTCCTTCCCCACCTAAATCACAAATATGCAATAGAGTACCTGCAGGAACATTCTAGAAGGTGATGGTGAAGAGGAGTCACTGTTCCTGCACTATAATGTCAAACATTTAAATTTCAGTACTTGACATTTTGTTAATAAAATTTAATAATAATTAAATTTTTCATATACCTTTAGATTTTTTATCATATCTCAGATTTTCATTCTGTGATTGTGATATTCAGCCTTAGCTCCAGCTGAATGTTCTTTCTAACAGTGGGCCACATATATATTCCATAATCTTCTAACAAACGTAAGAATTTTTACATCTAAACAAGCACTGTACTTATAGCAATCAGCTCCAATCAATGCCCCCTTTTTCCACTTTTGACTTCTAAAAGTTTTTGTAACTTCATTTTTTGCCTTTGTGGACCAACCAAGTTAATTTTGAATCACTAGGTGATCCAAGAAGGATCTTTGGTATGTAAAAGGCTTTCAACAATTACTGCTTTTCCCTTTCTTCTCCTCTTTGCCTAAGACTTTAATCTTTAGAATTGTTTCCATTGTCAGTTTCTGGGCCATACAAGAAATTAGAAAAATAGAAGCACAAAAAGTTGGAAATGGACTAGAACTTTGAGAACACCTAGTTCATTATTTTCAAACATCTTTTTTAGCAGTAAAATTCCTTTTCAAAAAAAAAAAAAATCACACATGCAATCCCAATATAAAAAAGCAAATTAACTCAGAGCTGCTCTGATTGAAGCAGGGATAGAGGATCCTGAACCCACCTATTTCCCACCTTACTGAATGCACAGTAGTTTCTGGACCACTCCTCTCCTTTGGAATTTCAGGTTATTGTAATGAGATGAGCAGAAAGATTGAGGACTTATGGGTACTGCATTCTAGAAGCCTAGCTTTCCCCCAAATTGTGTACCCTTGAAGAGGTCGCTTAACCTCTTTGGACTTCAGTTTCTTTATTTGAAATTGAGGAGCCTGAACTATTTCAAAGTGTTCTCTGACAAACTTTAAACCCCTCACCTTTCTCCAGTCTTCTACCTATTCATTGTGTCCTGGACACTGTGACCTCCTACTTAGTGCCCATCACTTGTTCAACATTTCAGTTATCCTCTCATGAGCACTCTAGATTCCCTCAGTCTTTTAATCTTCAGTTCCAACTGCCCTGTCAATCGCCTCAGAGTAAATTTTGCTATCTTCTCCTGCTCCTGGGATGGCCATCATTAGGTTAAAAAGCAAAAACAAAAAATCTATGCAACACATGGCTCGTGACCATGCTGAGTAACACTCATACCATTTTATGTCAATTGGGCTCTCAGAAGTTCTCACCAGCAATTCTCTTGCTGAAACTTTTGCACTAAAATGACTTAGTAAATTTTTCCTCTGAAAAACCTACCAAACTTCCCCACTGCTCAAATCTAACCCATTCTATTTTTCTTCTTTATTATACCATCAAACTTCTTGAAGAGAAATCTACATTTATTTCTTCCCAACTTCATCTCCATCCATAAAACATTTAATCGAAAGTTACCAACTGTGGCAAATTGTATTTTCCAAAGATGGCAGAAATGTTATCTCCCTTTCTACATTTTCTTCTGCAGTATTATCTTGCCACACACTAATCAAGAGGTGGAGACTAATCACCCTCCCCTTAAGCCTTTTTTTTTTTTTTTTTTTTTAAGCCTAACCAGAGTCCCTGGGTGGCACAAACAGGTACTTGAGTTCACCCAGAGGTGCCTTGGAAGAAAGGCCTGGTGATCTACTTCTGAATATCATCCATTGAACACCCTGTGGAGCATAGTTCTACTCTGACATACATGGGGTCACCATAAGTCAGAATTAACTCAATGGCAGCTGGGTTGTGTTTTTTTGTTTGTTTGTTTCCTTGTTTGTTTGTTTTTTCATCTAACTACCCTGTTTTGAATCTGACCTGGTCTTATTGACTCACTTGTAACCAATAAAAGGCCGTGCAACTTATACATGCTTACCTAGAAAGCTTACCTTCCCAACATTCCCTCTCTGGAGACTTCCTCTCAGAAACAACCCTGACACCAAGTTGTGATAAGCCACAAGGACAGGTCACCTGTAGGTGCTTTGGTTGACATTCCCAGCTGAGTCCCATCTTCAAGTTATACCAGACCAGGTGCCAGACATGTAAATGAAACCTCCAGGTGATTCCAGTGCCAGTCATTCCAGTCACTCCAAGCCATTCAAATGTTCCCAGTTGACACCCCAGACAAGCAATCCTCACGGGCCCTGTCCAAATTCCCAATCCACAGAACTCAGGAGCATAATAAAATGACTATACTTTTTGCCATTAAGTTTGGTGTGACTTGTTAGGCAGCAATACATAAACAGAACATTAGTAGCTTTCTTACTAAATCCAATGTCCCCTACTCATTTTTCATCCTCTTCAACTTTGCAACCACCCAATCTTTTTAAACTTCTTTTTACCTTTACATTCATGACATAGCACATTTCTGATTCTCTCTCTCTACCTCCATCTTCTTCAATGGATTCATTTCCTCTAGCAAACCCTCAAAAAGTAACACTCCCAGAGGTCCTATCCTCAGCCTCATCTTTGTTATCTCCTCTTGACTAGCTCATCCACTGCTATAATTTAAGCTATCACTTTTTTCAATAAATAACTCATTCAATAAATATGTATTGGTAGTGTGCCAAACAATGTTCTAGAGAATGGAGATATATATATACACACACAAACATACACACACACACAAAATCTTCCCCCGTGATGTGCATAATTCTAGAACAGACAGAAAATAAACAAATAAGCATATAAGAATATAACAGCTCATGTAGAGATAAGTGATATGAAGAAATATAAAGCCGACTGAAGCAGACAAGCACTGATGATGGAGGGGTGCTATATTTTGTTGTTGTTGACAACATACACAATAGAACATACACCAATTCAACAATTTCTACATGTACAATTCAGTGACATTGATTACTTGCAATCATTCTCACCCTCCTTTTCTGAGTTTATGTTAACCCCACTTAACATAAACTCACTGTTCCCTAATTTTCCTACCTAATTTTTCGAATTGCTGTTGCCAATTTGATCCCGTATAGATAGGTCTTAAATGAGCACAATGCTTAAGGCAGATATTCTTTACTAGTCAAGCTAAACTATTGTTTGGTTTTGAGAAGGCTTCAGGGGATATTTTTGGTTTAAGGGTTAAAGACTACCTCAGGGCAATGTTTCAGGGGTTCGTCTAGCTTCCATGGCTCCAGAAATGCTGGATTCCATGAGAATTTGAAATTCTGTTCTGTATTTTCCCCCTTTTGATCAGGATTCATCTATAGAGCCTTTGATCAAAATGTTCAGTGATGGTAGCCAGGCACCATCCAGTTCTTCTGGTCTCATGGCAAAGGAGGCAGTTGTTCACGGATCCAATTAATCACATATTCCCTTTCCTCCTCCTAGCTGACTTTCTTTCTTCCTCTGTTGTTTCAGGTGAATAGAGATCAATTGTTGTACCTTGAATGGCCACTTGCAAGCTTTTAAGACCCCAGGTACTGTTCAATGAACCAGGAAGTAAAACAGAAGCACTTAACACATTATTAGGCCAATTAACTGAGATGCCCCATAAAACCATAACCCTAAACCTCCAAACCAGGAAACCAAATCCCATGTGTTTGGTTGAACGTAAGGAGTCTCAGCAGCTACTCTTTTTTTTTTTCTTTTGTCATTGTTGTAATCGTATCTATCACAGAAATTTTGCCAATTTGACTTTTTACAGGTACACAACTTATTGACAGCAATTTCATTAATCAACTGTGCAACCCTAGGTGAAAATGGAAGACATCTTTAATCAGGTATATTTGATTAGAGGCCCGAATGAAATGAGGCGGCTTATCTTATGCATACAAATATAATTCAAGGAAGAGGTATGTGATCATAGTGTTCAAAAACAACAAAGAGGCTGGAGTAGTGCGAGTAAATAAAGCAGTGGTAGGACATGTAGCCAGAGAGCCATTTAGAGAAGAGGTTACACATGCTCTTTTGGCCATGATAAAAGCTCTAGATTTTATTCTGAGTAATACGACGTGGGAGACATTACACGTGTTCATGAATCTCTAGTCTCATCCCCTCTTGGATCATAAAAAATATATCTCTCATTTGGGCAAGACCTTTTGATTACATATGCCCAATGAAATGTAGGTGGGAATAACTCGTGTCATCTCTGAGCTGAAGCAGTGAAAATTCTATGAAGGATTCTCCAGCCTCTCTCTTCACCTGCCATGGCAATCAAGAAGGTTGCGTACTCTAGTTGGTACAGCTACAAGGTTGAGCCTCTATTAGCCTGGGTCCCTGAGGAACTATGTGGAGCAGAGATAACCATCCCTCCCTCCCCTCCCCACAACAGACTCACAGTAAGCATGTTGGATGAATGAGAAATAAGCTCTTGTGGTTTTTACCACTAAAACTTATTTCTGCAGCATAGCCTACTATGCCTTGACTAAGGAGGAAGCTACTGGAGGGTTTTGAGCAGAAAAGTGATTTGACAACGTATTTTTAGAAGCTTACATTGGCTATAGCATAGATAATACACTGCAGGGGAAAACAAAGAAAGCAGGAAGACCAGCTGAGAGTCAATAGCAATAGTTCAGGTAAGAGGTGATAGTGAAATGGATTAGGGTGGTAGCTAAGATGACCATTTACCAAATCTGCACACTTTTGAATGTAAAAGTGGATGCTATTAACAAGCAGGAACTATAACTGTCCTGGGAAAGTCAGGTCATAGCTGTGCAGGTAGTAAAAAGTTAAGACTATATCTTGTAGATACCAACAAGATTTTCTGATAGATTGGATATCGAATGTTAGAGAAAGAGAAATATCCAGGATAATTCCAAGATATCACCTTAGCAACTGAAAGAATGGAGATGGAGTAGACTTAGAAAAAAATATATTTGGGACAGGAAGTAGGGAGTCAAGAATATGATACAGTAGCCCCCCTTATCTGTGGTTTCATTTTCTGTACTTTCAGTTACCCGTGGTCAACTGTGGTCTCAGTGTTTGTGTTTAAGTAACCTTTATTTTACTTAATAATGGCCCCAAAGCTCAAGGAGTAGTGATGCTGGCAATTTGGATATGCCAAAGAGAAGCCATAAAGTGCTTATATTTTATTATTAGTTATTGTTGTTAATCTTTTACTGTATCTAATTTATAAATTAAACTTTATCACAGGTATTTATTATAGAAAAAAATACAGCATATATAGGGTTTGGTACTATCCATGGTTTCACACATCCACTGGGGGTCTTGAAACATATCCCCTGCAGATAAGGGGGATGACTGTATTGGGAAAGTTGTTTGAAATGTACCTTAGATACTGTTGTTAGCTGCCACTGATTCGACTCTGATTTATGGTGAACTTAAGTACAACAGAACTAGACGTTGCCCAGTCCTGTATCATCCTCATGATCACCAGCATATTCAAGTCCACCATGTGGCTATTGTGCCAATCCATCTCATCAAGGGTCCCCCACATCCTCCTTGGCCCTCTACTTTACCAAACATGATGTCCTCCTCTAATGATTGATCCCTCCTGATGACATGTCCACGGCAAGAGAGTCTAAGAATGTTCTGTTGTGATCTATAAGGCTTTCATTGGCTAATTTTTGGAAGTAGATTACCACTGAAGCTCTGCTGAAACCCACCCACCATGGTTGATCCTGCTGGTATTTGAAATACTGCTGTTATAACTTCCAGCATCAAAGCAACATGTAAGCCACCACAGTACTACAAACTCCAGATAGTGGTGGATCTTAGATACACAATTGGAGATATCATTTAAGAAGTTGGGCATATGACTCTGTAAATAAAGAGAAAAGATGGGGCTGGAGATAGAAAAAAAAAATCAGAAGTCATCAGTGTATAAATGGTATTCAAAACCATGGGACTGGTTAACCACACTAAGGAGTCTGGGTCAAGAAAAGCAGAGGTCAAAAGACTAAGCCAGAAAGATTAAGAGGATCTTTCACAGGAGACTGCATAAGGGTGACCAGTGAAACTGGAAGGTTAGAAGAGAAGAGGTCTCCAAGAAAAAAAAAAAGTGAAGAAAATATTTTAAGATAGAAAATGTCTACTGTGATGTGAAGGGAAGTTAAGAGCTCAGAGTTCACTGTTGGTTTTGGCAATATGGAGATCTTTGGTGACCTTGGCAAGAGTAATTTCAGCAGACTGGTGGGAACCAAAGCCTGACTGAAATGGTTTAAAGAGAAGACAGAAAGATAAGAAATGGAGACTGTTTTCAGACAAATTTCTACGCAGTAATTTGAAACAAAGAAATAAAGCAGGAGGCGGATGTGGGGGTCAGGAATTTTTCTTTTTTAAGATGTGAGATATAATAGCATAATTTATTTTCATAAGAGTGATCATCAATAATTGATGATGCAGGAGAAAAAAAGGGGACAACTAAAGGAGTGAAGTCCTTGAGTTGTTCAGGGAGTTTGTTATCTAGTGAATACATAGAGGGCTTGCCTTAAATAGGGGCATGGCCAGTTCATCCCCTCTAGCAGAAGAGAGGTATTAAGTAAGAAGATGGATTGATAGATTTAGGTTGCATGAGAATCCTGAAGTTCTCTTCTGATTGCTTTAAAATATTTTCTCAAAAAAAAAAAAAAGCAAGTCGATAACTGAAAATGAGATGAAGGAAAAGATAAAGAGGATTCAGGAAGAAAGAAATTGTGAAATACTTTTAACAACCTAAGAGTGAATTGATTAGGGCAGTGGTTCTCAAGCCCAGCTGCACACTGGAATCACCTGGAGATGCCTAGGTTCCACCCCAGAAAAATTAAATCAAATCATCTGGGAGTGGGATCAGGGCATGGTTGTCGTTTAAGAACTACACAAAGATTCTGAATTGCAACTAAGTCTGAAAACCGTTAATTTAAAATGTGATCAGGCAGCATTGTCCTTTTTTTTCCCCCCCAGAAACATTTAAAATTATATCCCTGATTCCAGAACCAACCACATCCCCTTTAGTCCCTCTGCAATCATCAGTGAATATGGCCTGGCCAGTAAATTCAAATATTTCTAGCATAGCACTCAACATCCTTTATGCAATAGCTCCAAACTACTTTTTTGAACTTCTCTCCAACTATAGTGTTCCAGACCTCTCTTGCCCAGCTAAACTGGGATGCTCACTGCTCTAAATGTGCCATGCCTCCTTGCCTTGTGTTATGCTGTTGTATTCTCCCTACAGCCCCAACTTCAATGATGTAAAACCTGGCTGTGCATCAGAAGAATCTGGGGAGGTCTACAATGTACAATACAAAGTCCCACTCCAAGATCTTGGGTACAGTCCAGAGATTCTTGTCAAAGAAAATCTCATACTCTGCCAGGAGTGAAAGAAAAGGAGTTTTATTGGGCAATAAGCAGCCCTAAGTGAAAATACAAAGCACTCTCCAGCCTCTATTGATTTAGAGGTTTTTATGCATAGAGAACAAAGGAAAGGTAAGGGGATAATGATTGATTCAGCTTCAGCTTTGGAGTCCTTTGAAATGTAAAGGTCTGCCATCTGGCTAGTGGGGAGTGAGTTTTCTTTCTTAGGTGAGTGGCGCCAGCCAATTCAGTTATACACGCTCTTGCAAGGAACAAATTGTTTATATCCTGACACATCTTCCCAGGAACAAATTGTTTACATCCCAACCAATGCATGTTAATTCCACTATTCCTGTCCTGAGATGAGTGCCTCCATGTTTGAAAATTTCTGTCTGCATTCATTATTATCAGTGAATTTCCCAAGTGATTCTTATATATCCAGCCTGACAATGGCCCCTAGAAATCACTGCACCTATTAAGCCCATCAAAATTCTACTCATCTTTCAAGATCCAGGAAATATCTCTTTACGATTATCCATATTCATTGAAATTGATTGCTGGGCTTCCTAACAGCACTTAATAATAGTAACCACTATCACTTACACTGTGCCTATTCCATGTGTCAGGCACTTATCTAAATTCTTTTATACATGTTAGCTCACTTAATCCTCAAAAGCACCATGAATCAACACAGTTTAGATATGGCTTCCACCCTAATCTCAATCATTCTGCTCCTGGTTCCAGCTGTGCTGTGGACCTGTGTCCCACTCATAGAGATTTCCTACTTCTTCCACTCAAGAGAAATGAGAATTTGGCAGCTTGAGCAGGAAATCAGAAAGATCAATAGCATCAGGCTGTCGGTGTTGCAGTTTGTTCCTGAATTCCTTACCTGCACATCAGCTCTTATTTCTGCTATGAATAACTCCACTGATTCACAGTGTTGACTTTGGCCTGATCCAGTGATGGGTTCTGTAGAGGGAAATGTGGCAGACAGTGCCCTTAGGCCAGTCAGCAGCTCCATTTCCAATAGAGCTCACGCACAGGTTATAAATCCCCATACAGTTGTGTACTATCCTGGTGTATGGAGGCATTGTACAATGTTTTGCTAAGAGATCAGTACATATTTTCCCAAATCCCTTCTTGGGGAAAACATCAACTGTCTGGGGACTATCTTAATTAGAAAACTTCAAACACTGAACAAACTCTGCAGACAGAAGTAAGTGGGAGGGGAATTGCAAGAAATACCAGCTTTAAATCCCCATGAACAATGGGTTTCATTATTTGACTGGGATCTTATTCTTTCTGGATTAAAAGACAGCCATTTCTCTTTATTATCCTTCCCTACCCTGGTGGCATAGAGAACACCTGAAAGATGTTTACCTCTATTTTTTTTTTACTATACAAAGATATTAAACCATTTGGATCATAACAAATTATGAATAACATTTCAAAGAATAAGAATTACTGAACACTTAATTGTGTTCATGAAGAACCTGTACATAGATCAAGAGGAAGTCACTCGAACCGAACAAGGAGACAGTGCATGGTTTAAAGTCAGAAAAGGTGTGTGTCAGGGTTGTATCCTTTCACCAAACCTATTCAATCTGTATGTTGAGCAAATAATTGGAAAAGTTGGACTACATGAAAAAGAATGAGCATCAGGATGGGAAGAAAACTCATTAACAATCTGCATTATGCAGATGACACAACTTTGCTTGCTGGAAACAAAGAAGAGCTGAAGCACTTACTGATGAAGATCAAAGACCACAGCCTTCAGTATGGATTACACTTCAACTTAAAGAAAACAAAAATCCTCACAACTGGACCAATAAGCAACATCATGATAAATGGACAAAAGATTGAAGTTTTCAAGGATTTCATTTTACTTGGATCCACAATCAACACCCATGGAAGCAGAACTCAAGAAATCAAAAGATGCGTTGCATTGGGCAAATCTGCTACAAAAGACTTCTTTAAAGTGTTCAAAAGCAAGGATGGCATTTTAAGGACTAAGGTACACCTGACCCAAGCCATGCTACTTTCAATTGCCTCACATGCATGTGAAAGTTGGACAATGGATAGGGACACAGAAGAAGAATTGATTTGAATTATGGTGTTGGTAAAGAATACTGAATATACCATGGACTGCCAAAAGAACGAACAAGTCTGTCTTGGAAGAAGTTCAGCCAGAATGCTTCTTACAAGCAAGGATGGTGAGGTGTCGTCACATAACTTTTGGACATGTTATCAGGAGGGATCAGTCCCCTGGAGAAGTACTTTATGCTTGGTAAAGTAGAGGGTCAGCAAAAAAGAGTAAGACCCTCAACGAGATGGATTGACACAGTGGCTGCAACAATGGGCTCGAGAATAACAAGGATTGTGAGAATGGTGCAAGACTGGACAGTG
The DNA here is from genome assembly GCF_024166365.1 of Elephas maximus indicus. Taxonomy (NCBI): domain Eukaryota; kingdom Metazoa; phylum Chordata; class Mammalia; order Proboscidea; family Elephantidae; genus Elephas; species Elephas maximus. Next base: position 122,039,960 of record NC_064822.1, read on the forward strand.
TTTCGTTCTGCTGTACATAGGATCGCTATGGGTCAGAACCAACTCAACAGAACCTAACAACAAAAACATCCTGGTGTTGCAGTGCTTAAGAGCTTGGCTGCTAAACAAAAGGTGGGCATTTGATTCACCAGCCACTCCTTGGAAAGCCTATGGGGCTGTTCTACTCTGTCCTATAGGGTCGCTATGAGTTGGGATCGACTCAATGGCAAGGGGTGTATTCAGCAAAACTGATAATATTATATAACTTATCGAAGCAACAATAACTAATCCTTACATTAAATCACACAATTTATTTATTCCATGGTTCTAGTCACTGCCAACTTAATTCTTGGAACACGAAATTTTTTTCTGTCATTTGCTTAATTTTTCTTCCTCTTTGACTACAAATCCTTTGTAATTGGTTTTGCCATCTTAACTCCTCTGTCTTGACTGCTTTCCGCTCTTCTAACTAAATGCTAATCTTTTTCCTCTAATGCCTGAGGGATAAAAAAAAGTTCGACCCTAAACTTTACTTTCTTGTTCTAACTATAAAATAACACATAGACAAGTATCAAAAAGAAACTGAAATTACACACAGCCCTTGGGAAGTCACTGTTAACAGTAATGTGTTTTTCCTTTAAGGCTTTGATATATGTAGATATAAATAAAACTAAATCCAAAACTCATTGCCATCCAGTCGATTCCGACTCATAGCAACCTTACAGAACAGAGTAGAACTGACCCATACAGTTTCCAAGCTGTGATATTTACAGAAGCATACTGCCACATCTTTCTCACATGGAGTATCCAGTGGGTTCAAACCGCCAACGTCTAGGTTAACAACTGAGCACTTAACCACTGCACCACCAGGGCTCCTTGTAGATATCAATAACTACATTTATTAGAAAATTGGAATAATGCTATATTTTTTACTGTGATTTCTAAAAATTTAATATCCTATTTGGGTACTTTCCATGTTCTTTGAAAAAGTAGATTTGTAAAATTTGACAAATCAATGGTTTTTAATGACTAAACAATATTTTATCAGCTACTACTATGATTAATTAATAATTTTCATACTGCTAATTCTTTGGGATATTTTCATTTTTTACTATGGTAAGCCATGCTTCAATGAGCAACTTTATAGCTCTTTTTAAACTGCTAAAAGAAGACTTCGAATAAATATCTTTATACACAGATCTTTGACATAACTCTGAATTTTTTGTAATAAAGCTTTTTAGAAGTGAAAGATTACTGAATGAAAGAAGACACTCTGCTCTTTCATTTGTTCAACAAATACTTATTTAGCACCTATTTTGTGCCAGGCTCCATTATAGGCTCTGGAAATATAGCCATGGATTAAGCTATAGCACCGATCCTTAAGGAGTCTACTGTTCAGCAGGGACTACTATAAATTTACAATTGTACTAGAGTATCCTGAGTATTAGATAGCTCTGGGTTATCAGATGGCTTCCATTCCTAGTCTTAGATTAATGGATATCTATAGCACACCACGTGTTCATGGTCAGTAGGCTACTTGCTCCTCTTATTTAGGTTGTATACTTACCAAGAATTGGTCATATGTGTCCCCAACATGGTTATATCAGTTGTACTTGTTATTATAATTACATAATTAATTATTACAAAAATAGATGCTATTTGAGTGAAAAATGTTTTGGTAAGAGTCAACAAAAGCAAGTCACTGAAATATATATTTCTGAGGAGCTAGGTGTGAGTATAAAAAATGTAAAAGATCAGGGAAAATAATGTCTGGAAAGGTTCTGCATGCATATATATATATATATATATACATATACACACACACCATAAATGGAGAAAAGATTGACGTTGCCAAGGATTTCATTTTACTTGGATCTACAATCAACAGCCATGAAAACAGCAGTAAAGAAGTCAAAAGACGCATTGCATTGGGCAAATCTGCTGCAAAGGACCTCTTTAAAGTGTTGAGGGACAAAGATGTCACCCTGAAGACTGAGGTGTGCCTGACCCAAGCCATGGTATTTTCAATTACATCCTATGCATGTGAAAGCTGGACAATGAATAAGGAAGACCAAAGAAGCATTGATGTCTTTGAATTGTGGTGTTGGTGAAGAATATTGAATATACCATGGACTGCCAGAAGAACGAATAAATCTGTCTTGGAAGAAGTACAACCAGAATGCTCCTTAGAAGCAAAGATGGCGAGACTGTATCTTACATACTTTGGACATGTTATCAGGAGGGATCAGTCTCTGGAGAAGGACATCATGCTTGGCAAAGTACAGGGCCAGCGGAAAAGAGGAAGACCCTCAACAAGGTGGACTGACACAGTGGCTGCAATGATGGTATCAAGCATAACAATTGTAAGGATGGCAATGTTTCGTTCTATTGTGCATAGGGTTGCTATGAGTCGGAACTGACTTGAAGGCACCTAGCAACAAAAACAACAATACACACACACACACATATATGTGTATATATATATACACACACACATATATATATATATATATATATATATATATATATAGCCAGTGTCTTGAACCACTTTGAAGAAGCCCAAACTGGGAAAATAGAATATACATTATGAGTAATGTTTAGGCAGGGGAGATGAGGCAAAACTGCATCATCTCAAAGAAAAGACCTTAGCCCTCCAAGATAGCTTGGTGAATTAATACATATCTGTATAAGTTTTAAATTTTATGATTTCCTTCTTAAGCTACCTGTTGAACTAAGCACTCATTGCAGACTCCAATGGCACTGAATAAGTAAACTGTTCCTGAACAAACTCAAAGCTCTTAAAAAAATAATGCCAAACTGCTTTCACTTTCTTGAAAGCTAGTGCCAATTATATTCTTAAAAGTAGTTCATGAGCGTCCATTTTACCCCAAATTGGCTAGCACTTAGTATTCAAAATCTTTGTCAATTTGATAAGGATATATGTATACATAATCACTGCTATAATATGCTTTTAGAAAATTAATGGTGAAATGGACCCATTTGGGATGTTTATAGGGATTTTGTATTCCTTCCTTTGTGAATTTCCTGCTAACCTATAAATGTGTTCATAGCTTTATTTTTCCTTATTGATTTGTAAAGGATTTTTAATGTATTTAGGCTATTGCGCTTTTATCTGTCATAAATATTTTCAAGTCTGTTGTATTTTAATTTTATTTGTGTTTTTTAACTGACTATAGTGTTTAATTTTTATATAGTCATATCTTTTATTGCTAACCTTACCTAAATCTTGTGAATGATATAAAAACTAACAGATTTGATGGAGATTTCAATCAACATTTTATTTCAGAGGCATTTTGATCTGTTTTTTTTTCTTTTATTGCTATTTTAGTGTGTTTGTAAAAATCAAAGATTATGTGGTGAATCTTTGTTATTTCTATAACGTGATTCCTTCTTCTTCACTCTTTAACATCTCTCCTCACGAGAATAAAAATAAATGTTGTTCTTTAGTCACAACATAACTCTTCATCTATAAGTGTTACCTTATAGTTGCATAAATTGCAAAGTACTTCTGGTACATACTTATCTTTAATTATGAGAGGCATGCCCTTGGTGTGGACAATGTGCATACTATTATGAAATCCACTACATTTACTCTAAATCATGTTCGTTAGGAATCTTTGAACACCTACTCTCAAATGTGTTACTTATATGTCTGAACTGTTAGGTTTGAAATTTTGTGATTGAGTCCAGGAATTTAATAACTACTGATCAGATACTTACTATTAGTGAGACCCTACGTTAATTGTAAAGATACAGCGCAGCACAAGATAGACAGGGCGGCTGTATTCCTGAAGCTCACATTTAAGGGGTGGGGGAGGATAGAAAACAACAAATTACACCAATAAAAAAGTAATTATGATTTTAATAAGTGTTATGAAGAAGGGCAAAAAGCTACAAAAGCTTGTAATTGGGGAATCTAAAATAGTCTGAGGAGTCAGGGAAGGTTTCTTTGAGGAAATGATATTATAGATAAGCACTGAAGGATAGGAAATAATTTGCTGGTAGAGTAGGTAACATTTGAGTTGACTGTGTGGCTCAGAAAACTCAGGGAGGGCGCTGTGCATTGCCTCTCTGATAATAGAACTGCCCAGACAGGAGGGAGACTCAGGACATGCCTGTGGCCCTGTTTTCTGCATGTGGAGGAAGGCAGGAGGGGAAAATGAAGTTTTATCAGAGAGGCATGGAGATGAGAGGCAGAGACAGAAAGGGAACCCAGGCTGCATTCAAGTTTCTTGTTCCAGTTAGCCCCACAGTCCCAATTATTCCTCCCCTTCCTCTACTTGTGTGAAATAATATAGTATGTTTCCAATAAGCTTTTGTTTTTCCAAAGCTTGTCGAATAAGACTTTCTATAGCTTTCAATCCAAAGCATGCTAATTCATATAAACAGGTAAAGGGTAAGCGCCTTTCTGAAGATAAGACCCAAATGCCAAGAATCCCCTCCTCTCCCTCCCACCCCCCAAAAAAGCCTGACACACTCAAAGAACCTTTCAAGACTGAAGGAAAAATCATCTGAGATGAGATTGGTAGGTAGAGCTGGGATCACGTGGGGCCTTAGGGACCATGTACAGGATTTGGGATTTAGCCTAGGAGCAATTTTCACATAATAGGAACAAAACCAGAAAAGATAGCAAAAGAATAATTCCATGTTTGAAAAATCTGTACGTTCCAAACATTTATTCATTTATTAAGAGATTTCTGAGCACCTATTATATGCCAGGTGCTGCAGAAGTGTAGCTGGGGTGGGGCAACAGGAGGAAGGAAGGGGCAAAGCTGGAGATAATGTTGTAGAGCTAAGTCCCTGCTGTCCTCAGAGGGCCAGTAACTCAAAACTGGATCTAATGCTGTGGTAGTCAAGTTAACAGAACGCAGAGCTGTGACTCTGTTGTATGATGAGGTTGGAAGCAGTGGCATTTTTAGGTTAATTCTGACTTAATATGCTTCAAGTCTATTTTTATATACGTGCCTAAAGTGGCTCACTTCTGTATTTCACTGCGCCTGGATATTTATATCGAGAGTGTGATAAATCAGTGATAATGTTATTTGGCATGTTTCACAACCAGTCAGTTTGACTGACACAAGGAATCAACCTAGTATATTTTACAACTTCTTAAACTTACTTTGGTTATAAGGCTGCTTATATATTAAACATCCACCTTCATTGTTCCTTGACAAACCCTCCTTTAATTTAATATTCATGTTAATTTGCAATCATACACCTTTCAACCAGAGAGCAGACAAGAAGCTGTAGAGATTCTAGGAATAGCAGCCTTACTAAAGGGGACTGGTGGAGAGATGACAGAACAAATGAGCCCGCCTAAAAGTTACGGATATGGATCAAGACAACCTGATACCAGTTGCCAGGGAATTATCTGTAAGAACCAAGATCACCTGTAAACTACAGATTTTCTATTTTCATGATCAGCCTTCCAGTAAAGCAGCAAAGGAAAACAATCTACTTTTTTGCAGCGTCTTTAATGCAATTTCTCTCCTGAGACTGTCACACCAAGACAGTGGGGAAGTAAGGGTAATAGACAGGTGGAAACTTGGGAAAGCAGGGGTAGGAGTCATGAGAGAAATTTTTAATTTAAGTAAGCTCAAGACCAGCAGTAGGCCAAAAATTATAGAGCAGTCTGACATCAAGGCAAAGTAAGGTCAACTATCAGCATAAAAGTTTCAAGATCCCATTTATAAAAGAGACCTTATACTGGCACAGAGCTTCCTCTATTTAATTCAGCAAATACTTAAAGAGCGTCTACTTCTACAGGGCAGTATGCTCATCCAAGTTTCCTGCTGGAGCCAGAAGCAATTCTAGTGAGAGCCCAGATCACAGTCTGCTGGCACCAGCAGGTAAGACCCAGTAGAAACATGGTCAGTGAGCACTGAATCTGCCATGGACACTGTAGAACCACCATGAGTGCAGATCCTGGCAGGCTGCTGTATTATATTACATCAAAGGCTCTCTCCTTTAATTAAAAATGTGAACAATACACAGATAGAAGTATATACATGTATGTGCAAGAACAGATATGTGTGTACAAGCACATATATTGTCCTAGAAGATACAATTACAGATACTTCTCAGGCATAACCAAACACCTTGTGAGATTGGTTTTCTGGTTTTGAAGGCTTCAACTGTAGTGTCATGGTACAACTCAGCCAATCAGCATAATACAGTTCACAAAGTTCATGTTATATATCTTAGTGAAGTGAGCAGTATCTGGGTCCTTAAAAGCTTGTGAGCAGTAATCTGAGATACAATTATTGGTCTCTACTCATCAGGAGCAAAAGAGTAAGAAGGAAATGAGAGTCTCAGAGAAGAAGCTAGTCTACAGGGCTACATGAGCCACGGCCTCATCTATCCTGTGACCAGAAGAACAGATGGTGCCCAGCTACTAATACCAATCATTCTGATCAGGGCCACAGTGGAAGAACCCTGACAGAAGGGGAGAAAAACACAGAACAGAACTCAAATTCTTAAAAAGGTCAGACTTACCAGACCAGTTGAGACCAGAGGACTCCCTGACTCTAAACCTAGAACCTAAACTACCCCTCAGATCACCTTTAAGCAAAAGAAGACAGTGACACACAAAATAAAGGATATTACCCATAAGTACAGTGCTCTACTAAAAAATCATCTATATGAGACCAAGAATTCAACATTTACTCTGAAGCAAAAATGAGAAGATAAAGGGTCAGGAAGATTAGAGTACTGGAAACAGAACAACCACAATGCAATTAAACAAAATGTGGACACACTGTGAAAAAAAGTAACTAATGTCACTTAACAATTTGTATAGAAATTATCCAACGGGAACCTAATTTACAGGGTAAACTTTCAGCAAAAATAAAATAAAATATTATTTTTTAAAAAATGTGAACAACTGTTAAACTGGGACATCTTTCCCCAAAAGAAAGGTATTTTGGAAGAATCTGCCTCAAAACAGTTCATTTCTTAAATATACAGCTGATTTGAAAAGTAGAATGAAAATTAGAAAGTCTGCTGTCTAATAAAATGGAGTATCAAAATTGGTCAAGAAAGAAGAAGACAGACAGGGGTGGAAGGCCAAATAGAACCCAGGTAAGTCAAGTCAGGATTTGAGTTCCTTTTCCGTCAATTCAAAGACTGGTTAGCACCAGATAAACCTTAAGCTTTATGAAAACCCAGAAAGGCCTTTTAAGAGCAGAGTCTTCATAGAGAAATTTTTTTTTCATTCATGATTCAAAAGTGTATAGATAATAATTATGCTTAACACTGGATCATGAATCTTCTTAGCCACCTACACGGGTCTTGTGAGCACAGGTTCTCCACATGGCCAACAGATATGAGGGGAAAGAAGAGAACAAAACTATGGTCCAGTACGATCAGTCAAAGAACTTCTCCCACACAGGGAAACTTGCTGTTTATTTTGGGGATGTCAAATGGCTAATGTCAGATGCAACTAAATGCCTTCATTCCAAAGGCAGATGCCATCTGAGAACATCATGTTCTTGAATTTTTTTTTTAAGTTGGACTCTGTTGTTCTTGAAAATGTCAGGTACAAATCCTTCTGAAATGTCTGACATTTCCAATTTCTAAACAAGAGGTTGCATAAATCTGTGTGAGGAATAAGAGGCCAAGTTAAGCACCTGGGTTTTTTCGGGATTGTGAGATTGTTTTAAGAAGCCCATTTAAAGGATTTTCATGTAAAAGTTCAATAGACTCAGTGAAAATTTCCTAGAAATCAAATGAAATCATGCATTCTAGTACAGGAAAATTCAAATGATATCCAAGCCATTAAAGACCTTGAAGGAATGAGGACGCTTGAATATTTGATGACATTTTAGTTTCATCAAATATGAAAAATACAAAACTATAGCAACAGATTAACCACTAGGGCAAAACTAAAGAGCTACGCAACATTGAAGTAGACACTCTTTCTTCTTGAAATTAGGTCTATCTGTCATATTTAAACTAAAGCCATGGTTACTTAGCTGGGCAATCAAATAGTCCTTTCTCAGAGGAATCTGGATTTGTTGCTGAAATATACTAGTCTCAGACTGAATGTGTAGCTACAACTGATGTTGTATAAACTTCAGAACCAAAGGGTTACCATATGCATAGAGAAGCTGACAGAAATGGCCCAAAGAGGGATGAATGAAGCAGACATGCAGAGGAAAGTAAAGATGAATCCCGTAAGGAGAGAGAGACTAAGGAAAAGGTGTCCTTGGACATCACAATGCGTTCATTAGGCTTTCAGGAGAATTGAGACAAATTTACCTCACTAAAAGCACATGGGGAAGAATAGGGCAATCGCAAAAGGTTATTTCAGATAGTTCTTTTTGTTTTTAACTAGAGACCTGAGACCCCTGAGTCAGATAAAGAAATTATTTCTGTGTTGGTGGAATTACTCTGCTGCATTCTATTTCTAAAAAAAAGTTGTTGTACTATTTGGGAAGCAATGGAACTCCAGATATTGGACATTTGGGAGAAGCCAGAAAAGTGAGGTTGACCAAAAATTTGCAGAAAAAGCAAGGGAAAGATTTCAGAACACTGTATTTCCCATTTTATTCTGCTCTGGATAGCCATACTTAGAGTAACCTGTAACGTACAGAGGGAAGTCTTCAAATGATCATAAAGGGAAAAGTCTGTTTCTGAAGTTTAATTGAATGAGGTGGGGATGTTAAGTTTGAGTAAAGAGCTAAAAGAAGAGAAAACAGGTGCCTGCAAATATTTAAAGGACCATTAAATAGAAACAATAGTCTATGTGATGCTTTGCTATGTATTTTCAGTTGGTTGAAGTTGTGCATCAAATGTTATTACCTCTAAGTTGGAAGTATATGCATATATAAACCAAACCCATTACCATTGAGTCAATCATGACTCATGCTGACCTTACAAGTTGGAATGATGAGATACATATCTACACACACATAAATGCATAAACAAAATCATAAATACATAATATACATAAAAAGGCAACTTTCAAACAATTTGATCTTTCAAAAAATGTAGTAGGTGAACTTATGAAGTAGCAAGCTGTGGCAATACACATATAAAGCTGAGGACTGGTCAGAAGTATTGTAGAAGAGAGTCAAGCATTGATTAGGGATAAGATTATATGACTGTCAAGTATTTTTTCGATCCTGAAATTCTAGACAGTATGGTCAGTTGGGAAGAGAAAATATTCAGTGTTGTGTAAACAATACATACATGGCTTATAAGAAATACTTTCACAAATGTTTAACAATTTATGCAAAAATGTAGATTCATAGGGAAGATGGTGCTTTAAAAGAATGACAGTTTTATAAACTTGTACTTTCTCATTATTCACTTAGTAATTTCTGCTTTGCTACAGCTGAATGAGATCCAATGAGAATCCCACTTTAAACCATTTCTACATTTCAGCCTATAAAGAAATACTTCAGCCTTGAGCTTAAGAGTAACACTGACACTGAGTGGCAAAGCATTCCCACTTTGAAAAAGATTCTTATCTTTCCAAATGATTTTCTGCAAAATATTTCAAGGCATTTTCAGAAAGTCTGAAATCTGGTCAAGTATAGTTTCAACGTTTTAGTATTGAAAACTGAATAATATATATGGAGTCATTTGACTGTCAAAATAAAAGGAAAAGTTTGCTTTATTACTCTTACCATAGTACACAAGAAAGCAACCTTTCCTACACATTTTCAAATGGCTTATTTATTTGCAATACAGAAATTCATATCGCCAAGTTTAAAGTTTTCATTATTTAGGCTAAAATGAATCCTTTTATAGGAACTAGGTTTTAAATGGAGTCCTGGTGGCATAGTGGTTAAGAGTTTGGAAGTTATCAAGGATTTCATTTTACTTGGATCCACGATCAATGCCCACGGAAGCAGCATCAAGAAATTAAACATGTTCATTGGGCAAATCTGCTGCAGGAGACCTCTTTAAAATGTTCCAAAGCAAAGATATCACCTTAAGGACTAAGGCATACTTAACCCAAGCCATGATATTTTCAACCACCTCATATGTATGTGAAAGTTGGACAATGAATAAGGAAGACCGAAGAAGAATTGATGCCCTCAAATTACGGTGTTGGTGAAGAATATTCAATATACTATGGACTGCCAAAAGAACAAACAAGTCTGGCTTGAAAGAAGTACATCCACAATGCTCCTTAGAAGCAAAGATGGCGAGATTTCATCTCACATACTTTGGGCATGTTATCAAGAGAGAGCAGTTCCTGGAGTAGGACATCATGCTTGGTAAGGTAGAGGGTCAATGAAAAAGAGGAAGACCCTCGGTGAGATGGATTGACACAACGACTGCAGCAATGGGCTCAAACATAGCAAAGATTGTGAAGATGGTGCAGGACCGAACACTGCTCCCTTCTGTGTACAGAGGGCCACTATGAGACGGAATTAACTTGGCAGCACCCAACAACAACAGATTTTAAAGCTCATTACACCCAAAGATTTCCATTACGACTCAATTTGAAATGAAAGTAAACAGAAATAATAACTTTGTTCTGCTATAAAAAGAAGTCAACGTGGTTCAATAAAATATCAGCACAGTTACAGGAGAGGCAACAAATTGACTGTCAAAGAAGCACAACTCATGAACAATTATCAGTCATATGAGAATTCATTATTAGTTCATAGAAAATCACAAGGGATAACTGACTGTTTTATCATCCTGAGACGGTATATTGTTGCTGGTCTTGAAAACATGTCACAAAGCAACCTCATCTGGCTATATCACAAAACTTACAAGTATAGACTATGGTGTATATTTATATACGAATAAAATCATCTAAAATTGAAAGGAAGCTACCATCATGTTGAATGATGGACCAGCAACAGAACATTGAGTTAACAGTCTAGGAAATTAAGCATGATGAAATGGTATGCTTAGACAGTAGCCAACTGGGCTCCTGGGAAACAGGCAGCACAGAAAGAATAAACGTATTTCATAAAAAGAATAAAGTTAAATGATAAACTATGAGAGGTTTCCAAGACGATTAGTTGGGGTCTCTGGGGTCTAAAAGAGCCCCAATCTGATCATGTCCATAGTAGTCATAGCACTGACAAAGACATAGAAGTTTCTTCATTATGACACAGGCCCTCCAGTGAGACTACTAAAATTTAAATTATTCCTAAGAGCTTTTAACTAGATTCCTTTGCTTTTAATTTGCTCAGAGACACTGTCTCCAGATAAAAAGGAAAAACATATGGAGGCTTCATGTGTACCCAAGGGTTTGGTCACCCTAGATTCTGTCTGCCAATATCCCAAATCCAAAGCGTCTCGTTGCCTTGTAAGGCCAGGACAAGTGACACAGGGACCATGAAACATTGCATCATTGACCATTATGGCTCCATGATTAACCTTTTGATTTATTAACAAAAGTAGGGTCTTTAGCACAGAAACTTTCCCTATGAGGAATTGGTATTACAGCTTGATGGAGGTCAGATTTGATACATTAAAGAAAATCCACTAGAAGGATGTGATAGGCTACTACCCTCTGGGAAGATCAACCATCTCCAGAGAGAATATCTCAGCATTTGGATGTACAGCCAAATATTTTAAAGTTCCCCAGTGTGTCCAGAGGCATAAGTAATCATCTTGTAACCAATGGTACTGCAGGAAGAAGTCCAAAGGTGATCCAACAGAATGTGGAAATTATCAAACAATGTCATTAATACCACATACAAGTAAAATTTTGCTGACAATAGTTCAAAAACGGTTGCAGCAGTACATTGACAGGGAACTGTCAGAAATTCGGGCCGATTCAGAAGAGGACACGGAATCAGGGATATCATTGCTGATGTCAGATGGATCTTAGCAGAAAGCAGAGCATACCAGAAAGATCTTTACCTGTTTTTTACTGACTATGCAAAGACATTTGACTATGTGGATCACAACAAAATATGAATAACATTGCAGAGAATGGGAATTCCAGAACACTTAATTGTGCTCACGATGAACCTGTACATAGATAAAGAGGCAGTCATTTGAACAGAATAAGGGGGTATTGCATGGTTTAATGTCAAGAAAGATGTGTGTCAGGTTTGTGTCCTTTCACCATACTTATTCAGTCTGTATGCTCAGTAAATAATTCAAGAAGCTAGACTATGTGAAGCAGTATGAGGCATCAGGATTGGAGGAAGACTCATTAACAACTTGTGATATGCAGATGACATAATCCTGCTTGCTGAAAATGAAGAGATGCTGAAGCACTTACTGATGAAGATCAAAGAACACAGCCTTCAGTATAGGTTACACCTCAACATAAAGGAAACAAAAATTCTCACACCTGAACCAATATGTGATATCATGATAAACAGAGAATCACTGATGTTGTCATGGATTTCATTTTACTTGGATCCACAATCAACATCCATGGAAGCAGCAGTCAAGAAATTAAATGACGCGTTGCACTGGGCAAATCTGCTGCAACAAAAGACCTCTAAAGTGTTGGAAAGCAAAGATGTCACCTTGAGGACTAAGGTGCACCTGACCCAAGCCATGCTGTTTTCAATTGCCTATATGCATTTGAAAGCTGGACAATAAATAAGGGAGACCGAAGAAGGATTGACACCTTTGAACTGTGGTGTTGGCAAAGAATATTGACTATACCATGGACTGCCAAAAGAATGAAGAAACCTGCCTTGGAAGAAGTGCAACCAGAATCCTCCTTAGAAGCACGGATGCCGAGACAGCGTCTTACATACTTTGGACATATTGTCAGGAGGGATGAGTCCCTGGAGAAGGACATCATGCTTTGTAAAGTACAGGGTCAGCGGGAAAGAGGAAGACCCTCAACAAGGTAGATTGACACAGTAGCTGCAAGAATGGGCTCAAGCATAACAATGATTGTAAGGATGGCGCAGGATCAGGAAGTGTTTCGTTCTGTTGTGCATAGGGTCGCTGAGTCAGAACTAACTCGAAAGCACCTAACAACAACAACATATGTATCCAAAAGCTGGACAATGAATAACGAAGGCTGAAGAAGAATCGATGCCTTTGAATTATGGTGTTGAACTAACAAATCTGTCTTGGAAGAAGTACAGCCAGAATGCTCCCTAGAAGCCAGGATGGTGAGACTTCATCTCAGGTACTTTGGACATGTTATTAAGAGGGACCAGTCCCTGGTGAAGGGCATCATGCTTGGTAAAGTAAAGGGTCCGCAAAAAAGAGGAAGGCCCTCCGTGAGATGGACTGACACAGTGGATGCAAAAATGGGCTCAAACAGCAACGATTCTGAGGATGACACAGGACCAGGCAGTGCTACATTCTGTTGTGCGTGGGTTCACTATGAGCCAGAACTGACCTGACAACACTTAACAACCAAAAGTCTAAAATGTTTTGCCACTAGCATTCTTACAAATGATCCACAAAACAAGGTTCTACAAGAACACAAAACATACAACATACTGTATGAGAGGATTCTAGGATGTTGCCATTGATAAAATAAATAAATGGCTTCCTAATCCCATTTTGGAAACCTTGGTGGCACAGTGGTTAAGAGTTTGGCTCCTAACCAAAATGACAGCAGTTCAAATCCACCAGGCGTTCCCTGGAAACACTATGGGGCAGTTCTACTCTGTCTTATACAAGTCGGAATTGATTCGACAGCGATTGGTTTTCTTAGTCCCATTTTACAAAATCATAATTCCTTCTCTAATGCTACAATACAATGGTTGTGTTTACAGAATTTATCATATAAAAGAAGTTTTTGTTCTGCTTTAAATGATGTTACTGAAAGTACTACCAGTCTGTTTTGAAATAACACAACTAAATTCAGAGTCAAGATTGGGAGTCCAGGCCCTTTTTGAAATACGAAACTTTAGCCAAACAGCAACAAGAGTCAATCCTGAAAAATGGTATTTCCAGGACTGATCATAGTAATATCCTATAGCATCCTCATAGATTCTGTTAGTATACTAATGGGTAGACTTTTTCCCTTATATTAATGTATCATAAGTATTAGTATTATGGATGGAGAATCCATATTCTTTTGCATAGTTTCTTCAAATTATTAAAATGTTGGGTTTGGTTTTTCTTTTGACCAACCATATGTACATCTCCATTTTCTAAATGACAAGATTCAAGTTCAAAAATGGCTGTGAAAGATGAGTAGAAATCATTCAAGTACTTCTACTCAAGTTTAAGAGCATTTCCAGTAATAAGACACATTCTTAAAAGTTTATGACTTTTTTGGGTACTCTGTACTGTGATTAAATAAGATCACAACCCCAAAACAAATTCAAATAAGAAAACTGGAGAGAATAGCTATTTTTAAATGTTTCTATAATATACGGGTTTACTTGATTAGAGCTCTTGTTTTTTGTTTATGTAACTTGGACATTTCAATTAAAAGAAAATTTGATTCATGATTAAATGAGAACTCTAACTGCAAAACAACTGCCTGCCCAAAGACAGCTGTGAGAATGACAGTCACATTTTGGTAGAGGTATTTAATTTCCTTCATAAAAATACAAAGCTATTTTTCAACAAGATAGAGTGGGAAAAGGTCTGCCATTTCAAAATCCAAGCTCTTACTCCAGAAAAAGTGAAGACTCTGGTGTATCTCCCAGGGGTATTTCATCAAACAAGTTATTTTGTGATCATAGCTTGCAGTCATTCTTTCCTGCCTAATTCTCATGCAGATTTCTCGTTCTTGTCTTAGGTCCCTTCCAATCACCTACTCTTTCCGTACTGCACAAGCTCTTTACTCATCCATTAAACACCAGCCATCTACTTCCACTGACTCACTCAGCTTGACATATATTTACATACTTTCTAGTGATTTTACTTTTTCAACATTAAAATGGACTTGTCTATCATTGTTTTTGCTGTTTTTTTTTTATTACATACATGAGGACATGCTTTGACTCTGTCTGTGAATAGGTAAGACTTTATTAAATACTCACTGTGTTCATGCTTCTATTACAAAATAATGGAGTACACTTTTTTCTTTTAGTTGATGAGTTCCTTGAGAGTTCAATGACCTAAATCATTTTAATGGTCTCAACACATATATGTTGAAAGAATGGGTAAATATATTACCAGAAAACACACTTTTTTGAGAGGAAAGAAATCACTGAGAATTTGATATTACTTCTGAAAGCTAATTGCCTTTAACATTTGCTATATATAAATTGCTTTGAGAAAATCTATTAGATGAAAAATGTATAAGAGAACTATGTTAAAAAATATGTATTTATTCACATATCAACATGATTGACCTAATAAGAGTATATTTTCTTTGATGTTGTAAAATGAATTCATTTATAAAAATTCATTTAACACAACTTTAGGAACATAAATTACAAGGAAGACAAAACGGCTTCACCTATCTTTGACCCAAAGACCTATTGGAAATGAACATTCCAGGAGAGCATTTGCCAAAGTGTGTCATAACAATGTTGGAATAGCACGTCTTTGTTAGAGAAGCAAAAAACAGTTAAGGGTGATTTTTTTTAATCAGCATGTCTGTTTTGAAACAAGACATTTGCAAAGTAAGCAGATAACTCATAAGCTATATCTACTACACAAATAACGTAGTAACTTATTAAAATGACATACTATATGCACACCTATGTTCATCGCAGCACTATTCGCAATAGCAAAAAGATGGAAACAACCTAAGTGCTCACCAACGGGTAAGTGGATACGTAAAAATGCAGTACATACGCACAATGGAATGCTACTCAGCAATAAAGAAAAATGAGTTCCCAAAACATTTTGGAACATGGTTGCACCTGGAGAACATTATGTTGGATGAAGTCAGTCAGTGACACAAAAGCAAATATTGTATGTTCTCACTTTTGAACAAGTGAATATACAGAAACTTCACAAAAAATGTCCTACCAACATGTTTTCTCCTTTAATCCTCCATTAGTGAGGTTGTCACTTCTACCTATAGCCGATTTTCGTTTCCCTTTGTAACTCCAATGCAATTTGTTTCAAATCATGAAAAATTTGTTCAGTGGACTTGTTTTCTCAGCATTAACCTTCCAGTGAGCTAGTTATAACTTGAAAACATATTATAAAACAGCTCGATCTCTTCTACTAACAGGTGACAGTTTCCTCAAAATGCCCCACAGATACACATTTGCAAAAGCCGATGAATTTCATGTACAGGCAAAGAATTAAGGAGCTGATTATTATCTGTTTTACATCATATTTCAAAAGAGCAAGATAAAGCTCCTGGCATGACTCACATTTTTGTTTTATTTCCCAAGAAATATCCTTCAAAACTGTCAATATTTATAAAAGTATTATCAGTAAGTGAAATGTTTATATCATACTAACAAAAATAACATATTTTATACCACTTCAGTTTTCATATGCATTATCATTTTTATTCTCTACATCAATCAAATACAAGAAAACGAGCATCTATTATTCCTATTTTACCAAGAAAATAAAATGTTCAGAGGTAATATGTTCTGCCCAAGGGCATTCAGCACAAACTCTAAATCCTCCTGGCGACAAATTTTATTTTATTTGCACGATTTTGGCCAGATAAATATCCTTAAGCACTATTTCAAATTAGTCTTTCAATCTGTTTACTTTACAAATGCAGTCTTCTGGACTCTTTATGAACTTATAAAACAATTTATTTTGGGAAGTAGACATGTTCATCATGAATGATCAGCTAAGCAGTCATTTTGTTTGGTAATTTAATATCCAGCCTTGTGTCTTGTCTATTTGATTTTAATAACATCCAAATATCATGACTAGACTGAAATCACTAAGTAGATAACTTCCTATTATATAGATACCCAGCACATAAGTGCTACAGAAAAGAAATTCACAATATGAAAGAGTTGGAACTATATGGAAGATATTAAATATATTTTTCAGTGGCCTGAGGACTTGTAGGTACTATTATAAAAATTGTGGACCAGTAAGGCTCAGTGACTGGGTAAGTAAGGAATTGACAGGATCAAGACTAGAAGGCTGGTGCGACAGAACAAAAAGTAAGAGCCTCGGAGTCATCTTTCCTTTAAGACACTTGTGAAAAAATACAGATAAAAGAAATTATAAGATCTATGAAAGAACCTTTTCCCTCAAATGTTTAGCCAATATGAACTCCTTAAAATGCAGGTTATCGATCTAGTAGGTGATACTAGCTCCTCTAATTCCTTAAGGTTTGTTACATCAATATGTTCTTAGAGACTTTTATAAATGGTGATTAATGACAGGAAAATAATCTATCATAATAACAGGAATAAGCTACCATGATAACAGAAATAAGCTATCACAATAACTGGAACTAACCAACCCTAGCTCGTGAGTCATCAAGGGGCAAGGATGATATCACCCCTTAAGGGGACAAAATTGTCTCAAGGAGGACAAAAAAAAAATCTTACTTTCCTTATGTATAAAGCACAGGTACACAGCGTACCTGTGTTATTAAAATTTCATGGGAGGGGTTAATTAGGAAAAAAAAAAACTAAGAATGTTCCTTAGAGGCGGAAAAAGGAAAGGGGGAAAAAAAGTTGAGAAGTACTGCTCTAGGTAAAATAGTAGTAGCAAATTTTATTCCAAGTTAAATAAGTCAAGGAGCCCTGGTAGCACAGTGGTTAAAGAGCTTGGCTGCTAATTGAAAGGTCAGTGATTCAAACCCATCAGCCTCTCTGTGGGAGAAAGATGTGACAGTCTGCTTCCATAAAGATTTACAGTCTTACAGGGTCCTGGACAGAGCTGGAGAAAAATGAAGAACAAAATACAAACCCACAAAAAAAGACCAAACTTACTAGTCTGACAGGGACTGGAGAAACCTCGAGAGTATGGCCCCAGAACACCCTTTTAACTCAGTACTGAAGTCTCTCCTGAGGTTCACCCTTTAGCCAAAGATTAGACAGGCCCATACAACAAACGTAAAACACATAGCACAGCCAAGTATAGGAGATTAAATGGGCACACCAGCCCAGGGGCAAGGACAAGAAGGCAAGAGGGGACAGGAAAGCTGTACGAATGGAGATGGGAAATCCAAGGTGAAGAAGGGGAGAGCATTGACACATCACAATTTCGATAACCAGTGTCACAAAACAATATGTGTATTAACTGTTTAATGAGAAACTAATTTGCTTTGTAAACCTTCGTCTAAGGCACAATTAAAAAAAAAAAACTAGAAAAAAGGATAAAAGAAGAAAAAAGGCTAGAGAGAAACAGAGCTCTTATATACGATTTAAAACAACTTTTTTAAGCCAACATAAGCCAACATTGTATTTGACACTGGAACTAGATATATCGCCATTAAAATAGGGAGAAAATCATGGACACCTGCTATCACTAATGTTTACTCTAGATATTCTGTAACTTCTGTCCAATGTTTTGAAATAAGAAATCAAAATGAGCATATTTTAAGGAAGAGCTCATAAAATAATTTTATTTGTGCCAGACACTTTAAGGAAGAGAAAATACCAAAGATGAAAAATGTGAATCTGCCCTCATAAAGCTTATAGTTTAGTGGGAAAAATAAGCATTAACAAATAATTACATAAATAGTAAATCAGTTATAATTGTGATGAGATGTAAGAGGTGCAAGGTGTCATGGTCCATATAACAGAAAACTAACCTAGAATGATAAGAAGGGCTTTCTGGTGGAGAATAGACACAAATGATGGCTTGAAGTTACCCAGACAAATAAAGCTGTAAGATGGGAAAAGCACATGGAGTATAAAAAAGCACAGCGAGTTCAAGATACTTCAAAAGGGAATGTGGCTGAATCCCATTATTAAGAGAGAGGGTGTCCAAAGAAAGGAATTAGAGAAAAATCACCTAGGGCTTTCTCCAACATGTTATAAGTTTTGAACTTTATTTTAAGGGTTTTAAGTAGAAAAATAAAACTATCAAATATTCATTGTTAAAAACTCACTTTCCCTGCTGTGGGAAGAATGAATTAGAGTCAGGAAATTTTGGCTGAAAAAAGATAGTTGCAATGGTTCAGAGAAGATAAGCTGAAACCAAACCTGTTGCCATCAAGTCAATTCCAACCCATGTTCTACTCTCAGAATGGAACTGAATTCCACAGGGTTTTCTTTACCAAAGCAGATGGCCAGGGCTTCTTGTCTGGCACAGCTGGGTGGTTTCAAACCTCCAACTTTTAGGTTGCTAGCCAAGCACAAATCGTTTGCACTACCATGAGGAAAATGGTCAGATTTGAAAGAAAACTGAGAAAACTAATAAGATTTTACATTTAACTGCATATGAGTAGAGATAGCAAAAGAGTCAAGGATAATAGTGAAGACTCTGGCTTAAGCAACTGGGAAAAGACCAAACCAAAACCAAACCCACTGCCGTCCAGTCGATTCCGCTTCATAGTGACCCTTTAGAACAGAGCAGAACTGCTCCATAGAGTTTCCAAGGAGCGCCTGGCAGATTCAAACTGCTAATCTCTTGGTTAGCAACCACCAGGGTTTCCAACTGGGAACAGAAGCCAGGGTAAACTGTGGAATGGAGAACATGCTGTTGAGAATGCTCTCTGAGCCTTCAGAATTAACCAGCAGCAGTTCTGGGAAGTCAAACAGAAAATCAGCAGGACAATGGCATTCTTCCTTGACTTCACTGGTGGCAGGATTCAGAAGAAGGCGGGAATGTCTTGGGTTCATAGAAAGAAGACCCTACCAAGTCCAAAACGAGATGCATAAATCAGGAACCTATCAAGAGGAAGACACGTTGAGGGCAGTTCTCACCATAATGCCTGCCACTATTCTATTTGTTTTAGTCTGAGGCAGAATGCCAAGTTAAACCTGGCTCAGATTCTTTGTACTCAGTTTGTCTTGGCAATAAGCTGATGACGTTTTTGCTTTCTTTCCTTTCCTCTCCCTCTAAGATCTGCTGCCTGTCTTATCTGAGGACGCTCACTTCAGCCATAGAAGTATTCTGTGTTCACCCACTCTTAAGAGCTAGAAACATGTGTTAGTGAGCTTAGAAGCATAAAGTATCAAGCAGCTCATACCCTCTAACTGTTTTCCTGCTGGAAAACCGGTACCTGGCTCAGGCTACTGCACTGGCATACATTCTGACTGCGGCTAGCCTAAGTTTCATACATGGACGTACCTATTAACTTCCCTAGAAGAGTCATTTAGACTTCCAGGAAAGCGAAAGCCAGGGAAAAAACAGAAAAGGGGGAAGAAGAATATAGATTAACATTCTACGGAACACACTTTGAGATAGGTTGTTTATTTAGCATGTACGTTTGTATTTCACTGAACAATACCAAAGTATTTTCATTTAGCTATTTTTTTCTTTATTATAATAAAGAAAAACAAGACTACATCAAGAGACTTGAAGTAAAACAAATATATTTTTAATTTCTGGATTACGCTTTAGAACTACTCAAAAAAGAAATTATTAGATAATTAGAAAGGGATAAAGATTAGAGTCAAACTACAGAAACCTGTAATCTCCTGTGATAGGAAGGTCAACTTAATATATGAGAAAGAAAGCATGAAAAAGCATCTCCAAAAACGAAGATAAAAATGAGGAGAAAGAGGTTGCTGGGCATAGAGGACAGAAAGTAATGATTGAATTTAGAGATATTAACTGTTCCTAGGGGAGAAAATAAGAAGAAGAAGAAAAAAAAAAAAAGAACAACAAAAGTGATAGAAGCATGAGTTAAAATTAAAAAAAAAAAAAAGTTTTGAAAATTGAAACCTAAACTTGAAAAGATTCACTAAGCAACTAAAAGAGACAAAACACAGATATATAATGGCATTTCTTTAATTCAAGGGTAAAGATATTATCTTAGAAGTATCCAAATAACCCTAACCAAAAAAATTAAAAGACTACCTCGAGCTAATAAAGGGACAACCAAAACCCACTGCTGTTGAGTAAATTACTACTCATAGTGACCCTATAAGACAGAATAGAACTGTCCAATAGGGTTTTCAAGGCTATAAATCTTTAAGGGAGCAGACCGTCACATCTTTCTTCCACAGAGCAGCTGGTGGGTTCAAACACCAGACCTTTCAGTTAGCAGCTAAGCAAATAACCACTGTACCACAAGAGCTCCTCTAATAAAGGGACAAGCCTGGATTAAAACCCAGACTACATGGACTCTGAATCTGTGCTCTTACGCACTACATGCTAATAGATCGACTAGGAAAATTTTTAACTAAAGGCAAACCTACGGCAGACAAAGTGTTAATCATTTATAAGGAGTCCCTCAAAAAGTATAAGAAAAACAGGATCACTCTAATAAAATCAATGGATAAAACACATGAAAAGATAATTTTAAAAATTAATGGTTAAACTAATAAAAGTTTTTATTTATCATGTTTAGTAATTAAAAGTTACAAATTAAAAGAGAGTGAAGTTGGCAAATCTTAAAATGAATGAGAAATCTCAGTGTCGACAAGGATTCATAAATACAGGCACCCTCATTCTCTGCTGATGGGAATGTAAATTGGAATGTCTGCAACTTGACAACATATGTCGAAATACATATATTCTAACATATATAAATGTTAATAAATGAACATCCTATGAGTATATTAGATAATTTTTACTTTCCTAATTCTTTTGTATGTTTCCAATATTCTAAAATGAACACAAATTATTTTTATAATCTAAAAAGAGTCATTGTCAAAAAATAACATTTTAAAATTTAAGTAATTGGATCTATCCCTACAAATTTAGCCTAAATAAATAGACATTGGGAAAAATGATTGCACACCTGAATGCTTATTGCAGCATTATGTTTACTAGAGACAAATAACAAGCCGCTCAAATACTTAATAACAGGGGATGGTTAAATAAATTTCCCCCCCTCCCCCCACAGGTAACATGAAGAAGTACTCACAACATAATGAGTGAGAAAGGAGGATACAAATCTATGGATACAGTATATTTTTAGTATCATTACAAGAATAATATTTGAAAGTTAATACTGGTATATGTGTAGTGGAATTGTAGATATTTTAAAGTTTCTTCTTTATACTTTTGTATGTTTTCCAAATTTTCTCCAATAACAGTGTATGATTTTGTATGTTCTAAAAATATAAGCATTCTTTTAAAACAACACAAAATTTGAAAATTATAAGCTGAAAATGTTCGATGAATGTGACCAAGCTTTAAAATAAGTTGTGTAGGGTTATCAGACAAATCAGTAACAGAAACACTGAATTGGCAAAGGAGTTTATTAATCATTCAAAAAATATCGAAAATAGTTTAAAAAATTAACTTTATCAACTCATTAGTACTCAAATACATAAATTAAAATATTACTAAGAAACTATGTTTGGTTCTTCTAATTTAATGAAGATATATATATTTAATTAGTAGTCAATAATTTCATAGTAATGAGATGGGAAGTTTTATACACCTTTGTGGGGGAATAAAAAGTAATTAGACAATATATAAAAATATTCTTGTGGCAGATACTTGTCATTTGCTTCTTAACACTTACCCTTCCACATTCCTTTCTAAATTGTAGGAGGCTAGAAGTTTAGATACTAGATTTCCCAAACTCCAGTGTTAGCTGATTTCTGGTTAGATTCTGCCCATAGAAGCAAGACATCCACAAAGGTATGGCACTTTGATCTCCCTTCAAATAAACCACTGCAAGGAACATAGTTAACTGAGACTCCAGTCATCCCACATGTGGATCCCTCATAGGTCCCTGCCAAAGCCACACTTTCCCTGGGCTGTTGCCAGCCAATGACTGAGCATGGCAGGGGTACTACAGCCAGGCCTTTTTACGCATTGCAGGACTTCCTCTAATGGGCAACCTTTGCTCAGGAACTCCCAGTTGACCTGGCCAAGACTTTCAAAACTATGCTCATGTTTGATATTCTTCCTTTTCAATTCTACTTCCTTCCTTCTATTCTTTCACGGGTGTCAGACCTTCAACACGATCTGAAGATCCACTTCACCTACTCCTGTTCTCTCCTCCTTTATACTTCAAAGGTGTTTCCCCCAGTAAATATCTTGTACAATATATTCCATTTTTTGAGTCTCCTTATTGGAGGACTACACTCATAAGAAAGGAAAAGTGAAGGAAAGAAGAAGCTGTATTTTTTTTTGAGGAGAGGGGCAGGGGGGTTGCTTGTTTGTTCTATTCTGGCTTTGGAAGTGCTATGGTAGGATACTGCGGATGACTGCATTCATCCCACCAAGATCTTGTGTATCATGAGATACAATGGATCCTGGCTTCATGCTCAGTGGCAGTAGAAGTGATTCCTAAAGGAGCAATAGTGCTCCAGCAGCCTCACCACCAAGTATAATCCTGAGCTCAGGGTAAGACCACTTTTGTTCTTCCACCTCTAGGGACAGTAATAGATTTCTATGATTACTGCTCTGTTGGTAATAGCACCATTCACTATTTCCTTCTCCAGCACTTTTAAGATTTTTTAACCAATTCCCTATTTTAAACCACCCTAGTGTGATTTCCAAGAGGACACTGGTAGTTCAGCAGTATGATTCCTTCCTTCCGTGTGGGAGACCTGGGTTCAGCTCCCAGCCAATATACCTGATGCACAGCTGCCACCTGTCTGTCAGTGGATGCTTGTGTGTTGCTATGATGCTGAATGGATTTCAGCAGAGCTTAAAGACTAAGACAGCCTAGGAAGAAAGGCCTGGCATTCTACTTCCAGAAATCAACCAATGAAAACTCTATGGATTGTAATGATCAGACCTTCAACCAATCATGGAGGTAGTGCAGGACTGGGCAGCATTTCATTCATTGTACAGGGAGTCACTAAGAGTTGGGAGCCAACTTGATGAGAACTAACAACAATAATAGTGTGATTTCCATTTTCTTGACTGCATACTGAATTATAAGTCTTTCATTTCTTTTAACCTCAAAATTCTAATTTATGTTAATTATCAAAAGAAATTAATAATAAATGTGAAAAAAATTATTGCACGAAGGTTTTATATTATTATTAACAAACAAAAAAGTTACAAGAAATCTAACAACAAATATTTTGTTGAGTAATTGAGAGTGCATTTATATGTTTTTCCACAGTCCATTTAAAATAAAAAGTTTATAAATAGCAATAAAATACAAAAATACTGAAGATTTACTGGTAAAGTAAAGTTGAATATGTGTCTATAATGTGATCCACACAGTTCCACTCCTAGGATTATATTCTAGACAAATTTTGTACGTGTGCATCAAAATACATGTACAGTAATATCTACAGCAGGATTGTCTATAACAATCAACAACTAGAAAGATCCAAAAGTCCACCAAAAGTAGAAGAGATAAATTGCAGTATATTCTTACAATGGAATCCTTTACAGCAATGTAAATGAGTAATAGCTACAGAAAACATGGATGCATCTCAAAAGAAAATGTTAGCAATAAGAAGCAAACCATACTTACCAAAAATGCTCAGAGAAGGATTCCGTTCTTACAAAATTAAAAAGCAGATAAAGGAAAACTCTATCGTTTATGGGTTATGAGTCAGGAAAGAGGTTACCTCTGGGGGAGGAGAGAGCTTCCACTATGGAAGGAGGGGGTGGTAATCACGGAGAGACACAAGGGGCTTTCAGAGACTAGCAATATTCTATTTCTTGTCCTGGTCTAGAGTTGCACAGTTGTTGTCTTTATAATTATTCAACAGAGTGTATATGCATTTTATATACTCTTCTGTAATCATAATCAATCTTAAAATAAAAAGGAGAAGAAAAATGTCAGAATATGAAAGTGTAAACTCCAGGAAAACAGAACCTTTATCTGTATGGTTTAAAGAAGAATCACCAGCTAAAGCCAGCATAGTCTCTGACATCTAGTATATATCAATAATTGTATGAATGAATCAATTAAGTGAATGAAATGAACACTGTGCTTTCAAATATGCATATGTTCATAAACTACACTGGCAGAAAATATGTCCAAATATCATAAGTAATAAAATTTCTGTAGGGAAAAATTATGGGTAACTTGATTTCTCTTCTTGATATTTTATTTAGTGAGTTTCTTAAATAAACATGTATTACTTTGAAAATTCAATAAAATAAGTAATCTGGGTTCAAAATCCAGAATAGTCAGTTTATGCTCTGATTATTTTTTCTTTCTCTTAGGGCATTAATCTAATTGTTTTCATAAACAGTGTTCTTAAAATACTAAATCATAAATTAGGGTCCTTAAACTTTGATGTGCATCAAAATCAGCTACAAACCAGCCTTGGAGACCCTAGTAATATCCTAGCTAAGTCAGAACACACATTTTAAACTGTAAGTAAACCAGCATTCTGCACATGGCCCCAAAGGATCTGCTCCATCGACCTGTCCAAGTAAATTGAGCACCACCCTCCTTCTTGCTCTCTCTCCTCTAGCCACATTGGTCTTTCAATTTCAAACCATTTTATTCTTCCTGTCTCAGAACATTTGCACAGGCTACTCTACCTGCCTTGAATGTCTCCACTTCTGCCTTATGTCTACTTAACTCCAACTCCCCAATAAGATCATAGCTCAAATGTCCCTTCCCTAGAAAAGACTTCTCTGAACTTCTACCCACCCATTTTACCACCTAAAGTGCTTTTATCGTTCTGAAGTGTTATCTTCACAGCACTTAAGACCTTTAGTAATTAAACATGTATGTGCGATTAATATTTGTCTCTCCACCATATTGTAAGCGCCACTAGGGCATGGATCTTGTTTGTTTTGTTCACTTTTTTATCTCCAGAGCTTGATCTAAAACCTAGTACTTAAAAGACACTCAATATGTATACTGTTTACTGTATAGTTGGTGGGATGAGTTAACAAACTACCAGATGAACCAACAAGCAAATGAAGAGTAAAAAATTTTATTTAAACAGTTGCTACATCACCCAGGTTTTGACTAGAAGCTTTCCTTAGTTTTAAACTTTTTTTTGTTGAGGAAATTCCATGTAATCAAAATTCCAACTCAGCTTAATAATTACCTCAATTTCCAGTGAAGATTATATTCAATCAGCCAATTAAACTAATTTTTTGTTTTCCTTTCTGTGTATAGCTTTTAACTGTATGTATTTATTTCACACAAAATAAGCTCCTTTTCCAACCTAGACACCTAACCATGGATATGGGTATGGTGAAGGGAAAGAAAAGGTGAGAAAATATATTAATGATTACATTTTTTTTACTGAGAACCTGGAGTCCTAAACCGAAATGTTTCCTCTCTAACCCCCCAATATGAAGCTGCCTAATTGCTTCCAAGAGGGAAAATAATGCTTACACTTTCTGACTGGCTGTCACAACTCTCTGAGTTAATCCGTGCTGAATAACCAGCTCAATAGAATTGTGAGAATTCAGGAAGGAATCTTTTTTGTGGCAGTCTGAGCAGTAAATTTATTTGTCTGTGTATGAGGAACTGTTAGTTCCCCAAAGCTCAGAATATTTTATTAAGCAGAGGACAACAATTTCTGATTCATAGATATCTCGTTTTTCAAATCCAAATACTCAAGATTTCTACAGAAATGTTAATACCTAAACTATGACAACGGCAAAACAAAAAAGTGACAATAAATGGTGTAGTCATACAACTTCCATATGGAGAAAAAGTCAAGGCAATATCAAGAAATAAAAGACTGGCTTAAACTTAGAAGAATAAAGGTAAATTGCAAGGTAACCACAAAGGAAACTAACAAACCTACACATACATTTCTTCATTATGGTCAGAAAATGCAGTAACACCATTCTCCACTTGGTTGTTCGTGACAGGAAGATGTTATTGCATAACTATAGAGCTAATTATCTGGTTTTATCATCCCTTATCTGCTGCAAAAGATGTCTTTCAAGTGTTAAAAAGCAAAGATGTCACCTCAAAGACTCAGGCGCTCCTGACCCAAGCCATAGTGTTTTCAACTGCCCCATATGCATGTGAAAGCTGGACAATGAATAAGTAAGAGAGAAGAAGAATTAACACTTTTGAATTGTGGTGTTGGCAAAGAATATTGAACATACCCTGGACTTCCAGAAGAAGGAATAAGTCTGTCTTGGAAGAAGTACAGACAGAAAGCCCCTCAGAAGCAAAGATGGCAAGGATGCATCTCACATACTCTGGACATGTTATCAGGAGGGATAAGAAGGGATGTCATGCTTGGTAAAGTAGAGGATCAATGAAAAAGAGGAAGACTCTTAATGAGATGGATTGACACAGTGGCTGCAACAATGGGTTCCAGCATAACAACGATTATGAAGATAGTGCAAGACCAGGCAATGTTTTGTTCCGTTGCACAACACAGAGACAATGGTCGAAGATTTGCTGGCATAAAACTACCCCTATATCATGAAAGATGAAAAGATATCTACCCAAAAAGCTCAAAGGACACCACACAAGACAGACCTCAAAAGAAAGTCACCAGGACATATCATAGTTAAGCTTGCCAAAACCAAAGACAGAAAAGAATCCTGAGAGGAGCTAGAGATAAATGAAGAGTCACCTACAATGGTGAACCAATAAGACTAAGCTCACTCAGTAGAAACCAAGGAGACAAGAAGGCAACTAGATGACATATATAAACCCTTGAAGGCAAAAAATTGCCAGCCAAGGACTATATACCCAGCAAAACTGTCTCTTAAATACAATGGCAAAATTAGGTCATTCCTGGATAAACAGAAAATAAGGGAATTTGTAAAAAACCAGACCAAAGTTACAAGAAATATTAAAGACAGTCCTCTGGTTAGTGAACCAACAACATCAGGCAACAACCCAAGACTAGGACAGAAGACAGATCAACCAGATATCAATCCAGAAAGGGAATTCACAAAAACAAATAAAGCCAAAAGACTGAAAATAGGGAACCAGAAATGTTAATACCTAAACTATGACAACGGCAAAACAAAAAAGTGACAATAAATGGTGTAGTCATACAACTTCCATATGGAGAAAAAGTCAAGGCGATATCAAGAAATAAAAGACTGGCTTAAACTTAGAAGAATAAAGGTAAATTGCAAGGTAACCACAAAGGAAACTAACAAACCTACACATCAAAAATAAAAAAGAAGAAAAATATAAAGACTCAGCAAACACAAAACCAACAATAATGAAAGAGATAAAAAGAAAATACATAAACAAAAAGATTCAGCACATAAAATTAAGTGAAACAAACCATCAACACCAAAAAATAAATAAATAATAATAATAACAGCAGTAAACTCCTACTATGAATAATTACACTGAATGTAAATGGACTAAATGTACCAGTAAAGAGAGAGAGAGTGGCAGAATGGATAAAAAAAAAATGACCTAGCTATATGCTGTCTACAAGAGACACACCTTAGACACAAAGACATAAACAAATTAAAACTGAAAGAATGGAAGAATATATATCAAGCAAGCAATAACTAAAAACAGCAGCAGTGGCAATATTAATCTCCAATAAAATACACTTCAAAGCAAAATTCACCAAAAAGAGTAAGGAAGGACACTATATAATGATAAAAGAGTCAATACACCAGGAGGACATAATCGTAATAAATATATACACACCCAATGACAGGGCTCCAAAATATATAAAACAAACTTTAAAAGCACTGAAAAGAGAAACAGTTCCACAATAATAGTAGGAGACTTCAACACACCACTTTTGGTGAAGGATGCAACGTCTAAAAAGAAATTCAGTAAAGATACAGAAGATCTAAATGCCCCAATCAATCAACTTAACCTCACAGACATATACAGAACATTCTGCCTGACAGCAGCAAAGTACACATTCTTTTCTAATGCCCATGGAACAATCTCCAGAATAGATCACATTTTAGACCCCAAAGCAAGCCTTAACAAAAACGAAAATATTGAAATGATTTTAAGCATCTTTTCTGATCATAACACCATAAAAGTAGAAATCTATAACAGAAACAGTGAGGAGAAAAATCAAATACATGGAAATTGAACACCTTGCTTAGAAACTACTGGGTAATAAAAGAAATCAAAGATGGAAAAAAAAATTCATAAAACCAAATGAAAACGAAAACACATCTTGCCTAAATCTTTGGGATACAGCAAAAGCCATAATTAAAGGTCAACTTATAGCAATAAAAACAAACATCAAAAAAGAAGAAAGGGCCAAAATCAAAACATTAACTAAAGAACTTGAACAAATAGAAAGAAAGCAGCAAAAGAAGTCCCCAGGCACCAGAAGAAAAGAAAAAATAAAGATTACAGCAGAAAGAAATAAAATTGAGAATAGAAAAACAATTCAAAGAATCAATAAGGCCAAAAGTTGGTTCTTTGAAAGGATCAACAAAATCAGCAAACTGTTGGCTGAAATGACAAAAGAAAAACAAAAGAGGAAATAACCTTAATAACAAATAAGATGGGTGATATCACAACAGACTCAACTGAAACAAAAAAGGATCATAACAGAGTACTATAAAAAATTATACTCCAACAAATTTGAAAACCTAGAGGAAATGGACAAATTTCTACAAACAATACCTACCTAAAATAACACAAACAGAGGTAAAACAACTAAATAAACCTATAACAAAAGAAGAGATGGAAAAGGTAATTTAAAAACTCAAAAAAAAAAAAAAAAAAAGGCCATGGCCTGGACTCCCAAACTTTCAGGGAAGAGATAATGCCAATATTACTAAAGCTATTTCAGAGCATAGAAAAAGAAGGAATACTGAACTCATTCTATAAAGCCAGCATAACCCTGATACCAAAGCCAGGCAAAGACACCACAAAAAAAGAAACAACAGTTCAATATCCCTCATGAACACAGACGCAAATATTCTCAACAAAATTCTGGCCAATAGAATTCAACACCATATCAAAATAATAATTCATCATGACCAAGTGGGATTCACACTAGCTATACAAGGATGGTTCAACATTAGGAAATCAAACCACTTAATCTACCACATAAATAAAATCAAAGAAAAGAAACACATGGTCTTATCAATCAACTCAGAAAAGGCATTTGACAAATTTGAAATCCCATTCCTGATGAAAACTCTCAGCAAAATAGGAATAGAAGGGAAATTACTTGACATATTAAAGTACACATATACAAAGTCAACGGCCAACATCATTCCAAACAGAGAGAGACTAAAAGCATTGCCCTTGAGAATGGAAACCAGACAAGGATGCCCTTTATCACCACCCGTATTCAAAATTGTGCTGGAGATCCTGTTGGTGTTGTTAGGTGCCCTCAAGTCAGTTCCGACTCATAGCAACCCTATGCACAATAGAACGAAACACTGCCCGGTCCTGCGCCATCCTTACAATCTTTTTTATGCTTGAGGTCATTGTTGCAGCCACTGTGCCAATCCACCTCGTTGAGGGTCTTCCTCTTCTCCTATGACCCTGTACTCTGCCAAGCATGATGTCCTTCTCCAAAGACTGATCCCTCCTGACAACTTGTTCAAAGTATGTAAGACGCAGTCTCACCATCCTTGCCTCTAAGGAGCATTCTGGCCGCACTTCTTCTAAGACAGATTTGTTCATTCTTTTGGCAGTGCATGGTATATTCAATATTCTTTGCCAACACCACAATTCAAAGGCATCAACTCTTCTTCGGTCTTCCTTATTCATTGTCCAGCTTTCGCATGCATACGATATGATTGAAAATACCATGGCTTGGGTCGGGCACACCTTAGTCTTCAGGGTGACATCTTTGCTCTTCAACACTTTGAAGAGGTCCTTTGCAGCAGATTTGCCCAATGCAGTGCGTCTTTTGATTTCTTGACTGCTGCTTCCATGGTTGTTGACTGTGGATCCAAGTAAAATGAAATCCTTGACAACTTCAATCTTTTCTCCGTTTATCATGATGTTGCTCATTGGTCCAGTTCTGAGGAGTTTTGTTTACTTTACGTTGAGGTGTAATCCATACTAAAGGCTGTGGTCTTTAATCTTCATTAGTAAGTGCTTCAAGTCCTCTTCACTTTCAGCAAGCAAGGTTGTGTCATCTGCATAACGCAGGTTGTTGAGTCTTCCTCCAATCCTGATGCCCCGTTCTTCTTCCTACAGCCCAGCTTCTTGTATTATCTGTTCAGCATACAGATTAAATAGGTATGGTGAAAGAATACAACCCTGACCCACACCTTTCCTGACTTTAAACCAATCAGTATACCCTTGTTCTGTGCAAACAACTGCCTCTTGATCTATGTAAAGGTTCCTCATGAGCACAGTTAAATGTTCCAGAATTCCCATTCTTCTCAGTGTTATCCATAGTTTCTTATGATCCACACAGTCGAATGCCTTTGCATAATCAATAAAATACAGGTAAACATCCTTCTGGTATTCTTTGCTTTCAGCCAGGATCCATCTGCCAACGGCAATGATATCCCTGGTTCCACATCCTCTCCGGAAACCACCCTGAATTTCTGGCAGTTCCCTATCAGTATACTGCTGCAGTTGTTTTTTGAATGATCTTCAGCAAAATTTTCCTTGCCCGTGATATTAATGATATTGTTCTATAATTTCCACATTCAGTTGGATCACCTTTTTTGGGAATAGGCATAAATATGGATCTCTTCCAGTCAGTTGGCCAGGAAGCTGTCTTCCATATTTCTTGGCATAGACAAGTGAGCACCTCCTGTGCTGCATCTGTTTGTTGAAACATCTCAATTGATATTCCATCAATTCCTGGAGCCTTGTTTTTTGCCAATGCCTTCAGAGCAGCTTGGACTTCTTCCTTCAGTACCATCGGTCCCTGATCATATGCTGCCTCTTGAAGTGGCTGAACATCGACTAATTCTTTTTGGTATAATGACTCTGTGTATTCCTTCCATCTTCTTTTGATGCTTCCTGTGTCATTTAATATTTTCCCCATGGAATCCTTCACAATTGCAACTCGGGGCTTGAATTTTTTCTTCAGTTCTTTCAGCTTGAGAAATGCCGAGCATGTTCTTCCCTTTTGGTTTTCCATCTCCAGCTCTTTGCCCATGTCATTATGATACTTTACTTAGTCTTCTCGAGCCGCCCTTTGAAATCTTCTGTTCAGTTCTTTTACTTCATCAATTCTTCCTTTTGCTTTAGGTGCTCAATGTTTGAGAGCAAGTTTCAGAGTCTCCTCTGACATCCATCTTGGTCTTTTCTTTCTTTCCTGTCTTTTCAATGACCTCTTGCTTTCTTCATGTATGATGTCATTCCACAACTCATCTGGTCTTTGGTCAGTAGCGTTCAATGCATCAAATCTATTCTTCACATGGTCTCTAAATACAGGTGGGATATAGTCAAGGTCATGTTTTGGCTCTCATGGATTTGCTCTGATTTTCTTCAGTTTCAGCTTGATTTTGCATATGAGCAATTGATGGTCTATTCCACAGTCGGCCTCTGGCCTTGTTCTGACTGATGATATTGAGCTTTTCCATTGTCTCTTTCCACAGATGGAGTCAATTTGATTTCTGTGCATTCCATTTGGTGAGGTCCATGTGTATAGTCACCATTTATGTTGGTGAAAGAAGGTATTTGCAATGAAGAAGTCATTGGTCTTGCAAAATTCTATCATTTGATCTCCGGCATTCTTTCTATCACCAAGACCATATTTTCCAACTACTGATCCTTCTTCTTTGTTTCCAACTTTCATATTCCAATCGCCAGTAATTATCAATGCATCTTGATTGCATGTTCGATCAATTTCAGACTGCACCAGCTGATAAGTATCTTCTATTTCTTCATCTTTGGCTCTAGTGGTTGGTGCATAAATTTGAATAATAGTCGTATTCACTGGTCTTCCTTATAAGCGTATGGATATTATCCTATCACTGACAGCATTGTACTTCAGGATACATCTTGAAATGCTCTTTTTAACAATGAATGCAACACCATTTCTCTTCAAGTTGTCATTCCCAGCATAGTAGACTGTATGACTGCCCAATTCAAAACAGCCAATACCAGTCCATTTCAGCTTACTAATGCCTAGGATATCGATGTTTATGCATTCCATTTCATTTTTCACGATTTCTAATTTTCCTAGATTCATATTTCTTACATTCCAGGTTCCGATTATTAATGGATGTTTGCAGCTGTTTTCTTCTCATTTTGAGTCACGCCACATCAGCAAATGAAGGTCCCAAAAGCTTTATTCCACCCATGTCATTAAGGTCGACTCTACTTTGAGGAGGCAGCTCTTCCCCAGTCAACTTCTGAGTGCCTTCCAACCGGGGGGGGGCTCATCTTCCAGCACTAAATCACACAGTGTTCCGCTGCTATTCATAAGCTTTTCACTGGCTAATGCTTTTCAGAAGCAGACTGCCAGGTCCTTCTTCCTAGTCTGTCTTAGTCCGGAAGCTCAGCTGAAGCCTGTCCTCCATGGATGACCCTCCTGCTATCTGAATACCGGTGGCATAGTTGCCAGCATCACAGCAACATGCAAGCCCCCACAGTATGACAAACTAACAGACACGTGGGGGGGATACAAGATTAGTATGCAGTAATGAGTTGAATGCCTCTACACCAACAAAGAGAACTTCAAAAAGGAAATCACCAAAACAACACCATTTATAATAGTCCCGAAGAAGATAAAGTGCTTAGGAATAAATCTAACCAGGGATGTGAAAGAGCTATACAAACTACAAAACACTACTGCAAAAAACCAAAGGACACTTACATATATGGAAAAACATACCATGCTCATGGGTAGGAAGAGTCAACATTGCGAAAATGTCATTTTACCCAAAGCGATCTACAGATATAATGCACTCCTGAAATTTCAACAGCATTCCTTAATGACACAGAGAAACAAATCATCAACATTACCTGGAAAGGTATGAGGCCCCAGATAAGTAAAGCATTACTGAAGAAGAACAAAGTAGGAGGTCCCACATTACCTAACTCTGTTGTTGTCAGATGCTGTCAAGTTCCCGCTCATAGCAAAACTAGGACAACACAAAAAAACACTGCCAAGTCCTGATACATTCTCACAATCGTTGTTATGCTTGAACCCATTGTTGCAGCTATGATGTCCTTCTCCAGGGACTGTTCCTTCTTAATAACATGTCCAAATTATGTGAGACATAGTCTCATCATCCTTCCTTCTAAGGAGCATTCTGGTTGTACTTCTTCTGAGACAGATTTGTTCATCCTTTTGGTAGTCCATGGTATATTCAATATTCTTCACCAACAACACAATTCAAAGGCATCAATTCTTCTTAGATCTTCCTTATTCATTGTTCAGCTTTCACATACATATGAGGTGACTGAAAACACCATGGCTTGGGTCAGGTTCACCTTAGTCTTCAAGGTGACAACTTTGCTTTTCAACACTTTAACGAGGTCTTTTGCAGCAGATTTACCTAATGCGATGCAACTTTTGATTTCTTGACTGCTGCTTCCATGGGTGTTGATTGTGGATCCAGGCAAAGTGAAATCCTTGACAACTTCATTTTTTTCTCATGCTGTTGCTTATTGGACCATTTGTGAGGATTTCTGTCTTCTTTATATTGAGGTGTAATTCATACTGAAGGCTGCAGTCTTTGATTTTCGTCAGTAAGTGCTTCAAGTCCTCTTCGTTCTCAGCAAGCAAGGTTGTGTCATCTGCATATCCCAGGTTGTTAATGAGTCTTCCTCCAATACTGATGCCCATACAGTCTTCATGTAGTCCAGCTTCTCAGAATATGTATTCAGCACACAGATTGAGCAAGTATGGTGAAAGGATACAATCCTGACACACGTCTTTCATGACTTTAAACTGCACAGTATTGCCTTGTTCTTCTCAAACGACTGCCTTTTGATCTACGTACAGGTTCCTCATGAGCACAATTAAGTGTTCTGGAATTCCCATCATTCCCAATTTTATCCATAATTTGTTATGATCCACACAGTCAAATGCCTTTGCATAGTCAATAAAACACAGGTAAACATCTTTCTGGTATGCTCTGCTTTCAGCCAGGATCCATCTGATATCAGCAATGATATCCCTGGTTCCACATTCTCTTCTGAATCCAGCTTGAATTTCTTGGAGTTCCCTATCGATATACTGCTGCAGTGCTTTTGAATAATGGTCAGCAAAATTTTGCTTGTGTGTGATATTAATGATACTGTTCAATAATTTCCACATTTGGTTGAATCACCTCTTTTTGGAAGAGGCATAAATATGGATCTCTTCCAGTCAGTTGGCCAGGTAGCTGTCTTCCAAATTCCTTGGCATAGATGAGTGAGCACTTCCAGCGTTGCAACCATTTGTTGAAACATCTCAATTGGTATTCCATCGCCAGTTCCTGGAGCCTTGTTTTTCATCAATGCCTTCAAGCAGCTTGGACCTCTTCCTTCAGTACCATTGCTTCCTGATCATACATTACCTCTTGAAAAGGTTGAATGCCGACCAATTCTTTTTGGTATAGCGACTCTGTGTATTCCTTCCATCTTCTTTTGATGTTTCCTGCATCCTTTAATATTTTTCCTGCAGAATCCTTCAGTATGAAAACTCAAGGCTTGATTTTTTTCTTTAGCTCTTTCAGCTTGAGAAATGCCAAGTGTTCTTCCTCTTTTGGTTTTCTATCTCCAGGTCTTTGCACATGTCATTATAATGTTTTATTTTGTTTTCTCAAGCCACCCTTCAAAATATTCTGTTCAGCTCTTTTACATAGTCATTTCTTCCTCTTTCTTTAGCTACTTGACATTCAAGAGCAAGTTTCAGAGTTTCTTCTGACATCTATTTTGGTCTTTTCTTTCTTTCCTGTCTTTTTGATGACCTTTTGCTTGCTTCATGTATGATGTCCTTGATGTCATTCCATAACTCTTCTGTTCTTTGGTCATTAGTGTTCAACACATCAAATCCATTCTTGAGATAGTCTCTAAATTCAGGGAGTGTATGTTCAAGGTTGTACTTTGGCTCTCATGAACCTGTCCCAATTTTCTTCAATACCAACTTGAAATTGCATATGAGCAATTGATGTTCTGGTCCACAGTTGGCTCCTGGCCTTGTTCTGACTGATAATATTGAGCTTTTCCATAGTCCCTTTTCATAGATGTAGTCTATTTGATTCCTGTGTATTCCATCTGGTGAGGTCCAGGTGCATAGTAATAGTTTGTTAGCAAAAAAAGATATTTGCAAAGAAGTCATTGGTTTTGCAAAATTCTACGATGTAATCTTCGGCACTGTTTCTACTACCAAGGCCATATTTTCCAACTACTGATCCTTCTTCTTTGTTTCCAACTTTCATATTCCAATCAGCAGTAATTATCAATAAATCCTGATTGAATATTTTATCAATTTCAGACTGCAGAAGTTGGTAAAAATCTTCCGTTTCTTCATCTTTGGCCTTAGTGGTTAGTGTGTAAATTCGAATAATTGTCATGTCATAGACTGAATTGTGTCCCCCCAAAATATCTGTCCACTGGACTATGCCATGATTCCCAGTATTATGTGATTGTCAACCATTTTGTCATCTAATGTCATTTTCCTATATGTTGCAAACTCTAACACTATGATGTTTATAAGATGGATTAGTGGCAGTTATATTGATGAGATCTATAAGATTAGATTGTGTGTTAAGCCAGTCTCTTTTGAGATGTAAAAGAAAGAAGCAAACAGAGAGGCATGGGGTCCTCATACCACCAAGAAAGCAGCACCAGGAGCAGAGGGCATCCTTTGGACCCACAGTTCCCACACAGAGAAGTTCCTAGTCCAGGAGAAGGTTGATGACAAGGACCTTCCTCCACAGCCAACAGAGACAGAAATCTTTCCCGTGGAACTGACACCCTGAATTTGTACTTCTAGCCTAATAGACTGTGAGAGAATAAACTTCTGTTTGTTAAAGCCATCCACTTGCAGTATTTCTGTTAAAGCAGCACTAGATGACTAATACATTCATATTAACTGGTCTTCCTTGTAGGCCTATGGATATTATCATAGAACTGATAGTGTTGTACCTGATTAGAACCTATTATGCCACCACACTAGTCAAAACAGCCTGGTACTGGTACAACAACAGACACAAAGACCAATGGAACAGAATTGAGAACCCAGATATAAATCCACCCATCTATGAGCATCTGATATTTGACAAAGGGTCAAAGTCCATTAAAAGGGGGAAAAGACAGTCTCTTTAACAAATGGAGCTTTTGTAACTGGATGTCCATCTGTAAAAATATGAAACAAGATTCATACCTCATACCATACACAAAAACTAACTGAAAATGGATCAAAGACCTAAATATAAAATCTAAAATGATAAAGGTCATCATCAAAAAAATAGAGACAATGCTAGGGGCCCTACTATATAGCATATTTAGGACATAAACCATAAATAATGATACACAAACACCAGAAAATAAACTAGATAACTGGGAGCTCCTAAAAATTAAGCACTTACGCTCATCAAAAGACTTCACCAAAAGATTAAAAAGACAACCTGCAGAATGGGAAAAAAAATTTGGCTACAACATACACAA
The DNA here is from genome assembly GCF_024166365.1 of Elephas maximus indicus. Lineage (NCBI taxonomy): Eukaryota > Metazoa > Chordata > Mammalia > Proboscidea > Elephantidae > Elephas > Elephas maximus. The sequence goes on from NC_064822.1 coordinate 122,077,215, forward strand.
CTAAGGTCTAATCTCTAAAATCTGTAAGGTACTGCAACACTTCAACAAAAACAAGACAAATAATCCAATTAAAAACTGGGCAAAGGACATGAACAGACACTTAAGGAAAACATTCAGGCAGCTAACAGACACATGAGAAATGCTCACGATCATTAGCCATTAGAGAAATGCAAATCAAAACTACAATGTGGCCTCATTAGTAACTGTTGGAACCAGGATTCAAATCCAGGCAGTTTTGTTTCATATAACCACTAATTTATATAACCAGCCCTTCCCTCCTCTCCAAAAATGAAAGAAAAATCTTTTTCTCCTTTGAGATGGGATAAAAAGGGTCCTAGGTTCTCATCCTAACCTTTTGGAATATAAATATGTATTTCCAACAGTCAGATAAACCCCAGGTGTCTCCAAGGCCAGGGCTTCATACTTAAGGAATTAGTACCCCAGTTTTCTGGCATCTTGGGAGCTTGACCTACTAACCAAATTCAGGCTGCAACTGTTTAGCCTTCCTAGGAAAATAAGTTTTATTATCTTTTTGCATCAGAGCAATTAACTATACAGATGGCTACACATTTAATGCTTATGGTGTGTAAAGAGCCTCAGGAGACCAGGGGTTTTTACAAGAGCACTGAGGGAAGTTTCATTTCCCCAAGAGAGCCCGGCACATATGAAGTAAAATTATGTATTTGTTATATAAATAATAAAATAAATAAATGACATAATAGAACAGAAAGCAATGAAATAGAAAATGATACAAATAAGAGAATCAACAAAAGCAAAAATTAGTTGTTTAAAAAAGCTAATAAAATTGGCAAACTCCTGGTGAGACTAATCAAGAGAAGCAGAGATACAGCATGAGTAAATGATATTCTAAATGAAAGAGGAGAGGTAACTAAGATACAGCAGAGATTAAAAGACAATAAGCAAATGCTTTGAAAAACTTTATTAGTGCTACCACACTGGAAAACCACTTGGCATTTCTGGTTAGACTGAAGACATGCATGCCCAGTGAACCAGCAATTCTGCTCGTAGGAATGTGCCCCAGGGAAACCCTTACACATGTGCACCCGAATGTTTATAGAAGCATTGTTCATAGTGGTAAGAAAAAAAGAATACCAAATATTCGTGGACAAAAAAAATATATCAATTGTGATATTGTCATACAATAAATTATTGAGCAACAGCAAAAAAATGAATGAACTACAACTATATGCAATTAGTCAGTTTGTTATACTGTGTGGCTTGTGTGTTGCTATGATGCTGGGAGGTATGTCACTGTTATTTCAAGTACCAGCAGGGTCACCCATGGTGGATAAGTTTCAGCAGAGTTTTCAGACTAAGACTAGGAGGAAAGGCCTGCCAATCTTCTACTGAGAACTAGCCAATGAAAACTCTATGATCACAACAGAATATATTCCAATATACTGATGACATTGCTGATGTCAGATAGATCCTGGCTGAAAGCAGAGAATACCAGAAGGGTGTTTACCTGTGTTTTATTGACTATGCAAAGGCATTCAACTATGTGGGTCATAACAAATTATGGATAACATTGCGAAGAATAAGAATCCCAGGACACTTAATTGTGCTCACGAGGAACCTTTATGTAGATCAAGAGGCAGTTGTTCAGACAGAACAAGGGGATACTGATCAGTTTCAAGTCAGGAAAGGTGTGCGTCAGGGTTTTATCCTTTCACCATACCTATTCAATCTGTATGCTGAGCAAATAACCCAAGAAGCTGGACTATATGAAGAAGAACGGGGCATCAGGATTGGAGTAAGACTCATTAACAACCTGCTTTATGCAGATGACACAACCTTGCTTGCTGAAAGTGAAAAGGAATTGAAGCAGTTAGTAATGAAGATCAAAGACAACAGCCTTCAGTATGGATTGCACCTCAACATAAAGAAAACAAACATCCTCACAACTGGACCAATAAGCAACATCATGAAAAACAGAGAAAAGATTGAAGTTGTCAAGGATTTCATTTTACTTGGATCCACAATCAACAGCCATGGAAGCAGCAGTCAAGAAATCAAACGATGCATTGCATTGGGCAAATCTGCTGCAAAGGACCTCCTGAAAGTGTTGAGAAGCAAAGGTGTCACCTTGAAGACTAAGGTGCGCCTGACCCAAGCCACAGTATTTTCAATTACATCGTATGCATTTGAAAGCTGGACAATGAATAAGGAAGACCAAAGAAGAATTGATGCCTTTTTGAACCATAGTGTTGGTGAAGAATATTGAATATACCATAGACTGCCAAAAGAATGAACAAATCTGTCTTGGAGGAAGTACAACCAGAATGCTCCTTGGAAGCAAGGATAGTGAGACCGCATCTAACATACTTTGGACATGTCGTCAGGAGGAATCAGTCCCTGGAGAAGGACGTCATGCTTGGCAAAGTACAGGGTCAGTGGAAAAGAAGAATACCCTCAATGAGGTAGATTCACGTAGTGGCTGCAACAATGAGCTCAAGCGTTTAACAGCAATTGTAAGGATGGCGCAGGACCGGGCAGTGTTTCATTCTGCTGTGCATAGCACAGCTATGAGTCGGAACCAACTCGACGGCACCTGATAACAACAACAACATACTGCTGCAATATGAGCCCCCTAGTTGAAAGGCACTCAAAATACACACTGGCCACCGCAATGGACTCCATACCAAGGATCGCCAAGATGCTGCAGGACCTGGAGAGACTTAATTCTGTTGTGTATGGGGTTACTATGAGTCAGAGCCGACTCAACAGCAACTAACAACAACAACATATACAATCAACTATAGTGAATCTCACAAATATATTACTGGATAAAAAAGCAAAATACAAAAATATACTTAGAGCATAATACTATTTACATACTTATAACCAAATTTAAGCAATATCTTATTTAGATGTATATAAATACATGGTGAAATTATAAATAAAAGCAAAGGAAGGATAATTGCAAAATTTAGAAAAGCAATTACCTTGGGTAAGGAGGCAAGAAATCAGATCAGAGTGGCAGACATAGGCAGCTTCAGGAGTATTAGAAATGTGACCTCTCTGAGCTGGGTGGTAAGTACACTGGTATTCACTTTATTAGCATGCCCTAAAACTTACATATATATTATACATTATTTTATGTGTAAAGCAGTTCAAAAGAAAACATTTGTATGAAAAATATGAAGAGGAAATGAAGGAAGAAAGGGGGGGAAGAAGGAAGGAAAGAAGGAAAACAAATGCTCTCCTCAAATTTTCACTCAAAACATCATTGGCAGGGTGGACATGGAACAGCAAAACAACCATACACGCGCACACACACACTCAGAAAACAAAGACCTCCTTTATCATCTATAAATATGCTGTCAATTTAAGTAAGCTCTCTTAACAAAATGAGTAATCTCGTATATATTCTCTTGCCAAGGAGTTAGAAGAGATCTTCATTTTGGAGTTAGCATAAACCACAACACAACTTAAAAACTGTTAAAAGTAGCTTCAAAAATGGTATCAATATACACTGTAAGGGAAAAAAAGGATTACAAAATATAGAATATGAAGGACCACTTCATAAAATTCTCTTATTTCCAGAATGTCCCTTTTTGGTTTTAAACACAAACAGCAGAGACTCGTCTCCCAGGCATCACTCCCTCACACCACACCTTTTTTCTCTGCTGCTAACGTTCCATGTAATACAAATTAAATGCACACATGTAACTAATTTAGGCGTAACAGAATTCAAAGGAGTCTTAATTTCCCTCTTCACTCAAAAACAGAATATGAAAGTAAGTTGCAGTATTTAGACATTACAGTGGATTAAAAATTGAATTGTAAAGTCATATTTCACAGAAAAATCTAAGTTGACTTTTTAGGTTATGAATCCTTAATTATTGTAGTGACAGTTCAGAAATAGCCCCATTTTTATTCATTTGGCAGTTACTCATTGTACTGAGTTTTATGGCCAGGAAAAAGGACAGAAAAGGTATAATTTTGAGCTGTCAAGCTTAACACATATGTGGTATGAATCGAAATCAACTCGATGTCAACGGGTTTTATACAACAAATATTTTCATGGCAGAATTGAAAGTGCTGCATATCAAACTGAGGGCAGTGCCCAAATAGTGGTCAAAGCAATACTCTGGCAAAAGGGTAAGAGAATATTTTCACTTTTCTTTCTGTCGAAGAAACATGACCCACACACAGCATTAAAAAACATTTTACATAATACATGTTAAGATACATATCATTTAAGATGCTTTTTATGAAGATTACTGCAATAAAAAACTTATCTTTATTACACATTAACTCAACATTCTCACATAACTATCTTTAAAAAAGGAAATGAAGGGGGTAAAGGCAGGGTTACAATTCCATATTCTTCAAATACTATTCATAAAAATAGCATAGTCCTAAAAACATTTAAATAATCATTCCTCTCCTAGCAAAGCCATTTATGAATAACTCTCTCTGCATTTTTACTTACAGAGGACTGCCGGGGGACCCATACCCAATACCTATGCCCATAAAATTTAACAGACCAGTGGAAACAATGCTACAGTCTCTGTTAAGGCAAGTCACTTTCCACAGGTAGCTGAGAAAGAAAACAGAAGAGCTTACCTTTATGGTGGTTTGCACTGGATACAACTTTCCCCCACAAGGTTACAATAAATATTATTATTAGCAGTTTTCCTTTTGTTGCTTTCTGTAAGTATCTCTTACTCATCCTGCAAATCAAAAAATATGTAAAGATTAAGCATGTGAAACCATTGCTTTTCCATTGTAATAGTGTTCTACCTAAAGCTAAATTTCTTTAACTTCTGAAAATGACAGTTCTTGGGTTTAAAATGGTGTTAACTGTATATAAAATATGAACAGAGAAAATAAAAGTTTTCCAAACAATGTACCTTAAATATGATGCAAGAGGTAAGTCTTTGGCCACTTAATAGCCTAAATCAGTTAGGAAATATTACCATTTTTCTCCCAATATAAACATAGATGTAACTTATTGTCATGGATTGAATTGTGTCCCCCCAAAATATCTGTCAACTTAGCTGGGCCACGAGTCCCTGTATTGTGTGATTGTTCACCATTTTATGTGATTTCCCTATGTATTGTAAATCCTATCACTACAATGTAATAAAATGGATTAGCGGCAGTTATATTGATGAGATCTACAAGATTAATTTCTTAAGCCAATCTCTTTTGATATATAAAAGAAAAAAGCAAGCTGACAGACATGGTGACCTCATACCACCAAGAAAGCAGCACCGGGAGCAGAGGGCGTCCTTTGGACCTGAGGTTCCTGCACTAAGATGCTCCCAGACTAAGGGAAGACAGATGCCAAGGACCTTCCTCCAGAGCTGACAGAGAGAGAAAGCCTTCCCCTGCAGCCAGTGCCCTGAATTTGGACTTGTAGCCTGCTAGACTGTGACAGAATAAATTTCTCTTTGTTAAAGCCATCCACTTGTGCTATTTCTGCTATACCAGCATTAGATGACTAAGACATTTAATAAGAAAATTCAAGTCTCAGCTGTTTGAAAAATATTTAAAGTCCTTAAGTATCTTACTTAAAAAAAAAAAAAAAAAGTCATTTTCTTCAATGCCAAGTTAAAAGCTAAGGGAAAACAGTATAGATAAAATTGATTAGATGAATTCCTGAACAAAATCAAGTTTCCCAAACTATTTTTGCAAAAACAGAATTACTCAATTTGTGTATTCACTGCAGTCTCAATTAAAAACAAACTCTTGCAGTCTTTGCAGATTGCCCCTGTGCTGGGGCGCTCATACAACACTTAACCAGGTTTTCAATGGGCCTAGAGATAAGCCGAAGTCCTCTTAAGAGCTTGGCTCCTAACAAAAAGTCAATAGTTCAAATCCATCAGCCACTCCTTGGAAACCCTATGGGGCAGTTCTACTCTGTCCCATAGGGTCGCTATAAGTTGGAATTGATTCAATGCCAACAGGTATAGAGATAAGCCCAGAGGTCCCTGGGTGGCTCAAATGGTTTGCTCTGGGATACTAACTGAAAGGTTGTCGGTTTGATCCCACCCAGTGGCACCATGGAAGAAAAGCCTGGAGATCTGCTTCTGCAAAGATTACAGCCAAGAAAATCCTATAAAATTCGGTTCTACTCTGTAGCACATGGTCCATCATGAGTTGGAATCTACTCAATGGCAATAGGTTTAGAAATAAGCCCAAGGTGAAATCTTCGAGTTTACTCAAGTCATTTCTGCACATGAGTCTTGCCCTGAGCAAGCATGTAGCTTTCTGAATTCCCCTGTATACACCTTGATTCGGAATGCCCCAACTTCCCAAAGAAACTCTCTTCCATGCTACTTGACCTTAGGTCTAAACTTTCTAGTGTGTGTGTGTGTGTGTGTGTGTGTGTGTGTCTTCATAGCCCTCTCTTGCCTCAGGCAGCTACAAGCGTTTCAGTCCACCCTGTGCTAGGAATTGCACCTGCAGCTTCTCTGCCCAGTCTACCTCGAAAATGGAGGAAATTAAAAACATGCGTTTTGGTTCCATCCTTTCGGTAGCCACTCCACAGGTTCAAACAGGCAAACACAATAATTTGTGCATACAGTATGATCTACTCTTCTTGGGACCCAGGACCAGGGTCCCCAGCCAGAAACAGGGGCTGCTACTTCCAGCTGGGTGCTGAGCCATAATGAGAGAGAAACACGGTCCTGGAACAAAAAGCCATAAAGCTTTCCTACCATTTTCTTGACAATTGCCTTTTTCTTGATTCAACATTTGCTTGGTTGCTATGAAACTCTGAGTGTTTATCAGAGTTCTGATGAGGTTAGTCCTGACAGTTTCTACTTGTTTTTCAATGTTTCCTTATGGGACAGGAACATGGAGCTTCTTACTCAGCCATCTTGGTGATGTCCCCTGAATGCTGCTTTTGCTTGCCCTGCTTCTACTACAACTTCCCAAGGTCACTACTTCGTGACCTACCCTGATTCCTCTCCCTCTTGATTCTTCCCTTTTCCTCACACCTCTGCCCCCAAAATATTCCCTCTCCAAAAATATGACTCAGTGTTAGCAACAATAGCTATATAAGACCAAAGAGGAGTCTTTCATGTGGATAAGTGCTTAAAAAACAAATTAACATATATATTTTTAAACAGAGACACATTAACATTTCTTGGCCTGGGGATGCTGTATACACTTATTCAGATATTGAGAAGGCAGTGTTGTAGGATTAAGAACAGGGGCTCTGGAGTCAGATTGTCTGAGTTTGAGTCCAGGCTCTACTCACTTCTAACTGTGTGATCTTAAACAAAGTTTTGGACCTCTTGCCTCAGTTTCTTCTTCTGTAATATGAGATAATGAATGTGAACTCCAAGGCCCACTGCTGGCGTGTAGTAAGGGTTCAGTAATTGTTGGTGTTATTGTTAGGTGCCATCGAGTTGGTTCCGACTCACAGCGACCCTATGCACAACAGAATGAAACACTGCCCAGTCCTGCACCATCCTTACAACCGTTTTAATGCTTGAACTCATTGTTGCAGCCTCTGCATCAATCCACCTTGTTGAGGGCCTTCCTCTTTTCCACTGACCCTGTACGTTGCCAAGCATGATGTCCTTCTCCAGGGACTGATCCCCCCTGACAACATGTCGAAAGTATGTAAGATGCAGTCTCGCCATCCTTACTTCCAAGAAGCATTCTGGTTGCACTTCTTCCAAGACAGATTTATTTGTTCTTTTGGCAGTCAATGGTATATTCAATATTCTTTGCCAAAACCACAGTTCAAAGGCACCAATTCTTCTTTGAACTTCCTTATTCATTGTCCAGCTTTCACATGCATATGATGCGATTGAAAATACCATGACCTGGGTCAGTTGCACCTTAGTTTTCAAGGTGACATCTTTGCTTTTTAACACTTTAAAGAGGTCCTTTGCAGCAGATTTACCCAATGCAATGCAATCTTTGATTTCTTGACTGCTGCTTCCATGGCTGTTGATTGTGGATCCAAGTAAAATGAAATCCTTGAAAACAATCTTTTCTCCATTTAGCATGATGTTGCTTATTGGTCCAGTTGTGAAGATTTTAGTTTTCTTTATGCTGAGGTGCAATTCATACTGAAGGCTGTGGTCGAGCAGCTAAAGCAAAAGGAAGAAATGATGAAGTAAAAGAACTGAAGATTTCAAACAGCAGCCCCAGAAGACAAACTATTATAATGACATGTTCAAAGAGCTGGAGATAGAAAACCAAAAGGGAAGAACACACTCGGCATTTCTCAAGATGAAAGAACTGAAGAAAAATTCAAGCCTTGAGTTACAATAGTGAAGGATTCTATGGGGAAAATATTAAATGACGCAGGGAACATTAAAAGAAGATGGAGGGAATACACAGAGCCTTTATACCAAAAAGAATTGGTCAATATTCAACCATTTCAAGAGGTAGCATATGATCAGGAACCAATGGTACTGAAGGAAGAAGTCCAAGCTGCTCTGAAGGCACTGGCAAAAAACAAAGCACGAGGAATTGAGGGAATATCAGTTGAGATATTTCAACAAACAGATGAAGCGCTGGAGGTGCTCACTTGTCTATGCCAAGAAATATGGAAGAGAGCTTCCTGGCCAACTGACTGGAAGAGATCCATATTTATGCCTATTCCCAAAAAAGGTGATCCAACTGAATGTGGAAATTATAGAACAATATCATTAATATCACACGCAAGCAAAATTTTGCTGAAGATCATTCAAAAATGGCTGCAGCAGTATATCGACAGGGAAGTGCCAGAAATTCGGGCTACTTTCAGAAGAGGATGTGGAACGAGGGATATCATTGCTGATGTCAGATAGATCCTGGCTGAAAGCAGAGAATACCAGAAAGATGTTTACCTGTGTTTTATTGACTACGCAAAGGCATTCGACTATATGGATCATAATAAATTATGGATAACATTGCGAAGAATGGGAATTCCAGAACACTTAATTGTGCTCATGAGGAACGTTTACATAGATCAAGAGGCAGTTGTTCGGACAGAACAATTGGTTTAAAGTCAGGAAGGGTGTGCGTCAGGGTTGTATCCTTTCACCATACCTATTCAATCTGTATACTGAGCAAATAATCCAAGAAGCTGGACTATATGAAGCAGGGCATCAGGATTGGAGGAAGGCTCATTAACAACCTGCGTTATGCAGATGACACAACCTTGCTTGCTGAAAGTGAAGAGGACTTGAAGCTCAGTAATTAGGAGATATTAAAGAAAGATCTGTTATTTGGATGTTATGTTTGGTCCTTGAGTGCATGGGAGGTCAGTCTCATTCATGAGATGATCGAAGGGAGTTTCAGTGGCACCAACAGCTACAAACCTACCATGGTCTTGTGATGTGTCAGACCTAATGCATAAAGGGGATAGGTGTTTGAGCTTTCAGGTTAGACTTGGTGGCGGTGATGGTGGGTTTAAAATCTAGCTCCCCACTTAGTAGTTATGTAATACTGGAAAAATTACTTAACCACTAAGAGTATTTACATTCTCAGCAAAATGAGGATAATAATATTATTTACCTCATAGTGTTGTTTTTAGAAATACTAAAAGAGTAGTCCATGTAAAGAGTTTAACACTATGCATAAAAAAAAAAAAAAAAACTCATTGCGATTGAGTTGATTCCGACGCATAGCAACCCTATAAGGACAGAGTAGAGTTTCCAAAGAGCAGTTGATGGATTCAACCTACCAACCTTTTGGTTTGCAACCAAGCTCTTAACCATTGTACCACCAGGGCTGTAGATAATATATGCACAATAAATGTTAACCATTACAATGATCGTTGCTCAGGTAGGCTGGCATTGCCCAATGTGTGTTTGGTGAGGAGCTTGTACCATGGAATGTTAATGCAGTACATACTAACAAAAAACAAAAGAAGCAAATATAATATTTGCAAAATGCTGGGTTCAGCAAATTTAAATGGGTTTTTAAACCATAGCCATATGCAGTGTACAGTTTTTTCCTTTCTTTACAGAGTAACGCTGGTACTAGTGCCTTCAGGAATTCTCTTACAGAAACGCTGAGTTGTAACAATAAATTGGTTTAGTGTCCTCTTTCTGTAAACCACCAAATGCCTCTTTGACATCTTTCATTGTATTGCTCTGTTTCCTCTCATAACACTTACTACTAGTATTTACCGCTAGTATTTTTAATCAGTTCCTCCTCTTTCTTCCCCAATTTTTTCAACAATCCTGCTTTCCCTTCTGCATCCAATCCTTGCCAGCCATATTGTACTGCATATCCTATAGCAGGATGAACAGTTTAGCAAAACTTATCTGACAAGAAGAGCTGCTTAGCATAATTCTTGATAATAGCATCCCCATAGAAAGTGGCCTCCACTACAAGGCCAATGACCCATCATATTTTCCATACCACTGTGCACCCACCAAATGAGATGACAGAACTGACAGCTGGTCAGACTGATAACTAGACATACGGAAACTGAAATACCCACAAAGTCATCAGGCTGTCAAACTAAAGAAAGGAAGGGGAAGGTAGGTCAACGTTTGGAAGGCTGTAAAGACCCTTGCCTTCTCCTTCTCATAGCCTTCTACTCCCATCCAGTAAATTACCATGTTCTGTCAATACTACCCCCTGAATATCTCTTAAATGTATATATTTATTTCAATCCCTATTGCAATACCATAGTTCAGCCCATCAAAATTTCTTACTGGCCACAGCCTCCTAATTGGACTTCATTGCTATTCCCTGGATCTCAGGGCAGGGATATGTATGCCTTTTTCATCACTATCTTCATTGTGTTTGGTAGTTAGTGACCAAACCAAAACAAACCTACTGCAGTCCAGTGGATTTTGACTAAAAGCAACATTATAGGACAGAGAAAAACTGCCCCATAGGGTTTCCAAGGCTATAAAACTTTACGGAAGAAGACTGCCACTTTTTCTGCCACATTTTAACTGCTGCATCACTAAGGCTCCTTGTTGTTGTTATTGTTAGGTGCTCTCAAGTCAGTTCCACTTCATAGAGACCCTATGTACAAGAGAACGAAACATTGCCCAGTTTTGCACCACCCTTACAATCGTTGCTATGCTTCATACCATCGTTACAGCCATTGTGTCAATCCATCTCATTAAGGATTTTTCCCTCTTTCACTGACCCTCTACTTAAACAAGCATGATGTCCTTCTCCAGGTCCCTCTTCATAACACGTCCAAAGCATGTGAGATGAAGTCTTGCTATCTTCACTTCTAAGGAGCATTCTGGCTGTACTTCTTCCAAGAGAGATTCGTTCATTCTTCTGGCAGTCCATGGTATATTCAATATTCTTCACCAACACCATGATTTGAAGGCATCAGTTTTTCTTCAGTCTCCCTTACTCATTGTCCAGCTTTCACATCCATATGAGGCAACTGAAAACACCATGGCTTGGATCAGGTGCACCTCAGTCCTCAAGGTGACATCTCTGCTTTTCAACACTTAAAGAGGTCTTTTGCAGCAGATTTGCCCAATGCTTTACATCATTTGATTTCTTGACTGCTGCTTCCATGTATGTTGATTGTGGATCCAAGTAAAATGAAATCCTTGACAACTTCAATCTTTTCTCCATTAATCATGATGTTGCTTATTGGTCCAGTTGTGAGGATTTTTGTTTTCTTTATGTTGAGGTGTAATCCATACTGAAGGCTGTGGTCTTTGATCTTCATCAGTGCTTCAAGTCCTCTTTGCTTTCAGCAAGCAAGGTTGTGTCATTTGCATATCACAGGTTGTTAATGAGTCTTCCTCTAATCTTGATGCCCAGTTTTTCTTTATATAGTCCAGCTTCTCGAATTATCTGCTCAGCATACAGATTGAATAAGTATGGTGAAAGGCTACAACACTGACACACACCCTTCCTGATTTTAAACCACAGAGTATCCCCTTGTTCTGTTCAAATGACTGGTCTATGTGCAGGTTCATCATGAGCACAAGTGTTCTGGAATGCCCATTCCTAGCAATGTTATCCATCATTTGTTATGATCCACACAGTCAAATGCCTTTGCATAGTCAATAAAACATAGGTAAATGTCTTTCTAGTAGTCCGTGCTTTCAACCGAGATCTACCTGACATCAGCAATAATATCCCTCATTCCATGTCCACTTCTGAATCTGGCTTGAATTTTCGGCAGTTCCCTGTCTGTGTACTGATGAAACTGCTTTTTAATTACCTTCAGCAAAATTTTACTTGTGTGTGATATTAATGATAATTGTTCAAAAATTTCCACATTCTGTTGGATCATTTTTCTTTGGAATGGACACAAATATGGATCTCATCTAGTCAGTTGACCAGGTAGCTGTCTTCCAAGTTTCTTGGCATAGATAAGTGAGTGGCTCCAGTGCAACATCAGTTTGTTGAAACATCTCAGTTGGTATTCCGTCAATTCCTAGAGCCTTGTTTTTCACCAGTGCCTTCAGTGCAGCTTGGACTTCTTTCAATACCATCAGTTCTTGATAGGTACTGCCTCCTGAAATGGTTGAATGTCAACTAGTTCTTTTTGGTACAGTGACTCTATACAAACCTTCTGTCTTCTTTTGATGCTTCCTGGGTCATTAAACATTTTGCCCATGGAATCCTTCAATATTGCAACTCGAGGCTTGAATTCTTTTTTTTTTTTTCATATGACCTTGGTGATAGAAATGACGCCAGAGATCACATGATAGAATTTTGCAAGACCAATGACTTATTCATTACAAATACCTTTTTTTGACAGCATAAATGGCAAATATACCTGTGGACTTGCCAGATGAAATATACAGGGATCAAATTGACTACATCTGTGGAAAGTGACAATGGAGGAGCTCAATATCATCAGTCAAAACAAGGCCCAGAATTGAATGCAGAACAGACCATCAATTGCTCATTTGCAAGTTCAAGTTGAAGCTGAAGAAAATTAAAACAACTCTGCCAGAGACAAAATATGACCTTAAGTATATCCCATCTGAATTTAGAGACCATCTCAAGAACAGATTCAATCCATTGAACATTGATGGCTGAAGATCAGATGAATTGTAGGATGACATCAAGGACATTACACATGAAGAAAACAAAAGGTCAATAAAAAGACAGTAAAGAAAAAAAAACAAAATGATGTCAAAAGAGACTAGGAAAGTTGCTCTTGAACATAGAGTAGCTAAAGAAAATGAAAGAAATGATGAAGTAAAAGAGCTGAACAGAGGATTTTCAAAGGGCAGCTCAAGAAGCCAAGGCAGTATAATGATATGTGCAAAGACCTGTAGTTAGAAAACCAAAAGGAAAGAACACACTCAGCATTTCTCAAGCTGAAAGAACTGAAGAAAAAAATTCAAGTCAGGGGTACTTAGTAGTTAGTAAGGACCTGATAAATACTATTGACTGAATGTAATCCATTATCTACGCTGCAGCCAAATATACAATTGCGATCATGTGATGCCTGCTTAAACCTGACTTATTACCTTCACATGATTCTCCTCTATGCCCCTCTACCCATTGCTGTCGAGTTGATTCCGACTCATAGCAACCCTCTAGGACAAAGTAGAACTCTTCCATAGGGTGTCCAAGGTGTGGCTGGTGGATTTAAACTGCCCAAATTTTGGTTAGCAGCCATAGCATGCCATAGCTCTTAACCACTGCACCATCAGGGCTGCCTGCTATGCTTGGGCGGGGGGAAGCTCATAACCCACAAAAACAAAACCCATTACCACTGAGTAACTTCCAACTCCAGCAACCCTATAGGACAGAGTAGAACTGTCCCATAAGGTTTCCAAGGCTGTATATCTTTGCAGCAGAAGATTGCCACATCTTTCCCACATGGAGTGGCTGATGGAGCTCGAACCACTGACCTTTCAGTTAACAGCCAAGAGCTTAACCACTGTGCCACCAGGGATCCTTCCACAACCTATAACCAAACCCAACCCACTGTCATCAAGTCAATTCTGACTCACAGCAACCCTATAGGACAGTAGAACTGCCCTGTATGGTTTCCAAGACTGTAAATCTTTTTCCCAAGGAACGTCTGATGGGTTTGAACTGCAGACCTTTCAGTTAGTAGCCAAGCACTTTAACCTCCAGGGTTCCTCTCTATAACCCATACCAAAACCAAACCCACTGCCATCGAGTCTATTTCAACTCATAGCAACCCCATAGAGTTTCTGAAGCTGTAGATCTCTATGGAAGCAAACTGCCACATCTTTCTCCCATGGAGCTGTTGGCAGTTTCAAAACCCTGACCTTTCAGTTAGCCAGTCAATTGCTTTAACCTCTGTGCCACCAAGGCACCTTAGCAGGGTATAAAAAGCCATCCAAGATTTGACTCTTCTCTATGCTTCTAATCTTATCTTATGCCATTCTTTCTTATCTCCCTCTTCACACTTCATAGTCCATATTTTAAGTCCACTAAATTTCCTCAAAGTAGTCCTGGTGGCCGAAATAGTTAAGTGCTTGGCTGATAACTGAATTGTTGGCAGTTCAAACCCACCCACTGGCTCCATGGGAGAAAGCCCTAGAGATCTGCTTCTATTAAGATTACAGCCAAGAAAACTCTATGGGGACGTTCTATTCTGTCACATGGGGTTTCTATGAGTTTAAAATGACTCCCAGGCACCTAACAACAACAGTTTCCTCAGTGGCTCTCAGGTAAACACCTCCATATCCACCTGAAACATATCACCCACCCACCCTATCCCCCAGCTACCCTTCAAAACAGGGAACTTCTATTCATTGGTCAGGGTACAAGTGAAAATTCCTCCTTTAGGATTTGTTCAAGACCATGTTAATTGTCCTTCTTTATGCACACCAGTCACTTAGGATGCTATATTATGTTTCCATTTACATATCTCCATCCCTCACTCTCATACAAGCTTCCTAAAGATATGGACTGTGACCCATATATCTATAAATACCTAGGGCCTGGCCCAAAGTCTAACTTGTTGCTATCATTAGCTTCTGTTGAGTCATCCCTGACTCGTAGTAACCCCATGCATAATAGAATGAAACACTATCCAGTCCTGCAAGATACAGATGATTGGTTACAGATCAGATCATTGTGATCCACAGGGTTTTCATGGGGTGATTTTCCAAAGTAGATTGCTAAGCTTCTCTTTCAAGTTTGTCTTAGTCTGGAGGCTCCGCTGAATAGCTTCACTGCACACAAAAGCCTCCACTGACAGAAAAATGGTGGCTGTGTATGAGGTGTATTGGCCAGGAATCAAAGCCGGGTCTCCCAGGTGGAAGGCGGCAATTCTACCACTGAACCACCAATGCCTTCTAAGGTACAGCTTAATAACTGATAAACGAGCATTGGTTGAACGTTGGTGGTGCCTTAAAGCCAGATATATTTTTAGTTGTCAACATGAGGAGGAAGCAAGTGGGTGTCATCTCTTTAGGATAAAATTAAAAAAAAAGAAAAACCAAACCTTTTGGTGTTGAGTGGATTCCAACTCATAGTGACCCTATAGGACAGAGTAGAACTGCCCCACAGGGTTTTTAAGGAACAGTTGGTGGATTCCAATTGCCAGCCTTTTGGTTAGCAGCTAAACTGTTAACCACTGTGCCACCACGGCTCAGGATGAAATTAGGCAAAGATAAACAGAAAAAAGAGAGGAAGGACAGAGAAAGAGAAAGAAGGTACAGAATAAGAAAAGAAAGGGTGAAGTGGAAAAGAAGAAAAAGGGAGAAATCTTATCTTGAACATATTTGATTCTAATTGATTTTTAAATAACAATCATGTTTGAACAGACTGAAATGTAATGGAGCAATCAAAGATTTTCAGCAAAAGCTCAGTACCAAAGAAAACCCAAAGTAAAGAAGCAGAATTTTACATTTCTTCTTGACCTTATAAGAGAGCACAGAAAGAGGGACATTCTCTGCACATTCTATATGCTAACCTCCAGGTCTCAGCTTAAAAAACTCAACACAGTCAAGGCCCGAACCCAATTTTAGAATTGTCCCATTCATCTGTAAAAATAGCCAAATTTGTGTGAATTTTATAACAGCAAAAACTGAGGGGAAAAGAAACTGGAAATTGAAGGGTAAACACACTGAAAGGATGAAACCTTGATACTGCTCCCCAGGCAGCAGCAGCTTACAAGGAGAACAAGGATAACTGAGAAATGGTACCCTTGGCAGTGAAAGATGCTGAAGCGAAAGTTGTCAGAGTGGAGGACTGACAAATCTCCCAGACTTTCTCTCAAGCTTCTCTTCTGAATTACATGTTTCAGTTACATTCACTGAGATTTAGTCTTTTGGGTAATTTGGAAACAGTTTCCCGTCTCACCATTTTAAAAGTACATTTAATTGTAAATAAGCCAGAATTGAAAAACTGTTATGCTATGACAGAAATCATTTCCCCACTGTGATGGTTAATTCTATGCGTCAACTGGGTTAGGCTATGATTCCCAGGGGTTTGGCCAGACACTGGACTGGTTGCTGTTCCATAACGTAATGCAGTATAATCTAATGTAACATAATTACCTTCCATGATGTGATCTGAATGATAAATCAATGACTTGGAAGGGGAGTTTCTTGGGGCTGTGGTCTGCCTCCAGAATATAATATATGTATTCTCTCTCACACTCTCACTCTCTCTCTCAGCCATGCATTCTTCTTGTCACCTGACCTATTGGGATACAAGCCTGCAGAAGTCTCCAGCCTGCAACCTGACCTACAGATTTTGGATTTGCCAGCCCCCAACAATCCCATGAACCAGCAGAGAACTCTAGCCTACAGCCTAACTATGGATTTGGGACTTGCCAGCCCTCCACAACTGCACAAGCTCTTTCGTTGAAGTAAATCTGTCTCTCTCTCTCGTATATTCACACACACACACATCTCACTGGTCAAATTCCTCTAGAGAACCCAAACTAAGACCCATAATCTGAAAGTAAGCTGAACTTATCTAAAGAAGAGAGGATGGAAGAGAAAAAGAAGGGGAAGCCTGATGTATAAAGGATATAAAAGCGGGAGCCTAGGGACCAACAACTTGGCCTCCCCTCATGCTTACAGCACTTCTTTGGAAATAAAGGGCATATAAGTTTACTTACATAGAAATGTCTTTGTTCATATTCCAGGCCAACCTGGTATAAGCTAATTACAATGGTATGAACTTTAACAGCTAATTCCAGTTCTACCCTTGAGTTAGAAATTACTAGGGATATAAAATATATGTCTATCACCCAGTGCCTTTTCTGCACAAAATAAAGTTTACTTCAAATCCATGTTTCTTAATATGCTTAAAAAAAAAAAAAAAAATCACCTGGTAACACAGCTTCCTTATTGCAAACTAGGCTGACCCAGCAAATACACACAACTCCACTAGTGGAGATATATAGGTGTTTCAGTGTTGTTGGAATCTACTTTGCTGTATTTTGTCAGAAGTAAGAGAAAAATCTAAGCCTGATCACATGACACCCATACTCCTTGCTTAATATACTGGGATGCCTACCTATTGAAATGAGAATAAAATCTAAATTTCTTACTGGAGACAAGGCCCAGCCTCATCTCCACTTCCAATCTCTCTAACCCCACTTCACATCCTTATTCCCCTCATTCCCTATGCTTCAGCCTCCTTGGCGTCCTCTGTGCCCCCCATATCAAGCTTGTTCTAGAGTCCACACTAAACTTTCCCACTGCCTCAAAGGCTCTTCCTCCATTCTTTGCATGACAAGCATCTTTTTTATTATCACCTCCACAGAGAGTGCCTCCTGACCCTCCTGCCCTCCAGTTCAGAGAGACCCTCCCCCCAGTCTCTCCATTCCACTACCCTGTAGTATTTCCTCCATTTATTATTATCTGAAAATGCCTTATTAATTATATATTTGATTATTTTATTTTTCTTTCCACTAAAATGTAAACTCCATGTGGGCACAGACCACATGATTCACTGCTCAAACATGTGGAATATTACATGAATCATAGGACATCCATATATGTTCAGTGAAGGAATGAGTTTATTGATTTTATAAAGACAATAAAAAAGATGAGACCTTGCTAATGGAGAATTTCCACTACATTAATCAACTGAGTTTCCATTAAATTCAGCAAGTAGGAATGATATTGTCAAGAACTGAGGTGTAAATCTTAGCAGAATGATCAAGATATGAAGTGAGAAGAGAAATGAGAAAGGAGAAGATGGACATAGAGACTGGATTGCTCTTTCAGGAAATATGTAGAGAAGGGAAGTAATGATAGGGTAGCAGCTAGAGAGATTTGGACAAGGTGATGGGAAAGATCCAGAGGGAGACAAAGGTAAAGATACCGAAGTGATGGTAAATTGTAAAGACTAATTTTCAAATGAGGTAAAAAATATGTAAAAATTTTTGTAAACTTAAAGCACAAGTATAAGTTATTAGCGGTATTATTATGATTATTACTTTTAATTTCCACACTCTATACAGAAAAAAAAAATATCTCCCAAAACTAAATCATTTTTCATCCATGCCAATAATCCAATAATACTTCTAATTGGGACATCTAAGTCACTACATTGTTGGTTTTAGCTAATAATAATGTCCAACCTGACAAGCATTTTACAATAAGTACCCTGATTTTATCTAGTACGCCCGCATAACTCACTGAAATGGAAATTACCTTTGAGATAGATGATAGATGATAGCTTGATAGATAAATAGATATATAGACAGATAAAGACATAGATACGGACATATAAGTACTACCAAGGACTCATATATTGCATGTATTTTGTACATGTAGGGCTATATAATACTAAATTTAACGGACAATCATACAACTCAACCAATAACACCATGTTATTTGTTATATTACCCAGAAGTGGAGGTGGTCAATTCTAGTCATTTTTATTATTGCTGTTCATTTTGTTTCAATTTTACACCAATGTCTTCACATTATTGTATTTTAAGCCACACTTACCAACTACATTGCAATAATACATTATTTGAATTAGATTTACCGTGTTGAAGAGTTAGTATCTGGACTTCCCATCTTGTAAATTATCACCAAAAGTTTACAGATTTGTATTTCCATATGCTAGTCATCTTATGACTAGCCTAGGTCATATTTTCTTAGGTAATTTCAAAATAGACTTTGGAATCTAAATGTTTCTTAACTCTTTCCAAATCAAAATAATTGTTTTATAATTCTTCATATACTTGATGAATCTACCTTTTGGATTCTGTTTAATAAAGAAGTCAGCCTTGGAGATTTAGCCAAGGAAGTTTCAAAGGTGCTTCTAAGGGCTGCCTGGCAGCAAATATAAGCCTGACTTAAGAACCACACCCAAGTTTCCTACTTCCATTTACTTCCCAACAATATGCCAAAACCCAGAAGCACTGTTAATCTCTGCCTGGCAGTGTATAGGCAAAGTGTTGGATTTGTACAAATACTTTTACCACTTCAAGACTCTAACAGTATGAAACAGAAAAGTATTCATTTAAATTATTTCCCCCAGAATCATGCATTATTATAAGGTTCCAAGCTCTAATACCCAACACCATACGAACATACTATAAGGCAAAACAAAGCAATTTTTTAAGATTTATGAGAACACTACAAAGACACCCAAAATGATCAAGGCTAAGCCACATTGCTGTTTATCTGTAATTACAACTGAATCGTTTAGCCTCCTTTTCCATCTATAAGATGAGAATGGCATCTGTTCTCTCACACAGGAATGTCATTGCCATAAACAAGAAATTATGTGACAGCTTGAACTCAATAAAAGAAAGATGTATGGTAAATAAAAGGTATTACTATTTCACCCAGCTACCACTACTGACCGTTCTGACCAGGGACACAGCAGGAGGTCCCAGATAGAATGGGAGAAAAATGAAGAACAAAATTCAAATTCCTAAAAAACTCCAGACCTACCAGACGGATAGAGACTAAAAGAACCCCTAAGGCTATTGCCCTAAGATACCCTTTGAACTGGAACTGAAGCTATTTCTGGAGGTCACTTTTCAGCTAAATAATAGATGGGCTTATAACATCCGTGAGTAATGTGCTCCATTAAACGATCAAGTATGTGAGACCGAATGTCAACATTTACCCAAAAGCAAAGATGAGATGGAAAGGAGGGGGCAGGGAAGCTATATCAATGGAGACAGAACAAACAGAATGGAAATAATGAGAATACTGATACACTGTGAAAATTGTAACTAATGTTATGGAGCAATTTGTACAAAAATTGTTAAATGGGAACCTAATTTGCTGTGTAAACTGTCACCTAAAACCTAATAAAATATTGAAAAGAAAAAAAAGGCCTAGATGGCAGAAGGGGACAGGAAAGTTGGTAAAAAGGAACCCAAGGTCGAGAAGGGAGAGTGCTGATATGTCATGGGGTTGGTAAGCAATGTCACAAAACAATGTATGTACTAATTGTTTAAAGAGAACTCGTTTGTTCTATAAACCTTCATCTAAAGCATAACAAAAAAACAAAGGTATTACTATTTCTTCAAAGGTCCTCCTCCTCTCATAGTGTGGAGTTGTAAATCCTGACTGTGATTCTGGCTCCAATGCATACCTACATGAATCTGAGCCTCAATGCTCACATATGGAACACACAAATACTATTACATATTGGCAGAATTGTTGTAAGGAATAAATACAATGTTTATAACACATCTAACACAAGGCCAGACATTGGTTACTCTGACATTCAATTTTAACTGGTGTCTCTTAATATTATTTTCCAAATCTGGCAACCCACACCTAGTGAAATTTGAATTTCAGATAAACGACAGATAGTTTTTAATACAAGTATGTCTCAAATACTTCACAGGCCATACTTATACTAACCCCCACATGTCTGTCAGTTTGTCATACTACCAGGTCTTGCATGTTGCTGTGAT
Source organism: Elephas maximus indicus (assembly GCF_024166365.1). NCBI lineage: Eukaryota > Metazoa > Chordata > Mammalia > Proboscidea > Elephantidae > Elephas > Elephas maximus. The sequence continues at coordinate 122,097,985 of NC_064822.1, forward strand.
GCTGGAAGCTATGCCACCTGTATTCAAATACCAGCAGGGTAGCCCATGGCAGACAGGTTTCAGCTGAGCTTCCAGACTAACAAAGACTAGGAAGTAGGACCTGAGGGTCTACTTCTGAAAAGAATTAGCCAGTAAAAACCTTATGAATAGCAGCGGAACATTGTCTGATGTAGTGCCAGAAGATGAGCCCCTCAGGTTGGAAGGCACTCAGAAGATGATTGGGGAAGAGCTGCCTCCTCAGAATAGAGTCGACTTTAATGAAGTGGATGGAGTCAAGCTATCGGAACCTTCATTTGTTGATGTGGCATGACTCAAAAAGAGAAGAAACAGCTGCAAACATCCACTAATAATTGGAATGTGGAATGTACAAAGTATGAACCTAGGAAAATTGCAAATTGTCAAAAATGGAATGGAGCCCATAAACATCGATATTCTAGGCATTAGTAAGCTGAAATGCACTGGTACTGGACATTTTGAATCAGACAATCATATGGTCTATTATGTCGGGGATGACAAATTGAAGAGGAGTGACACCACATTAATCGTTAAAAAGAACACTCAAGATCTACCCTGAAGTACACTGCTGTCGGTGACAGAATAATATCCATACGCCTACAAGGAAAACCAGTAAATACAACTATTATTCAAATTCACGCACCAAACACTAAGGCCAAAGATGAAGAAACTGAAGATTTTTACCAACTTCTGCAGCCTTGAATTCATCGAACATGCAATCAGGACGCACTGAAAATTACTGGTGATTGGAACGCAAAAGTTGGAAACAAAGAAGAATTAGTAGTTGGAAAATGTGCCCTTGGTGATGGAGATGATGCCGGAGATGGCATGATAGAATTTTGCAAGACCAATGACTTCTTCATCGCAAATACCTTTTTTCACCAGCATGAGCGATGACTATACACCTGGACCTCGCCAGATGGGATGCACAGGAATCAAAATGACTACATCTGCGGAAAGAGAAGATGGAAAAGCTCAATATCATTAGTCAGAACAAGGCCACACGGGCTGACTGTGCAACAGACCATCAATTGCTCATATGCAATGTCAAGTGAAACTGAAAAAAATTAGAACAAGTTCATGAGAGAAAAAGTTCAGCTTTAAGCATATCCCACCTGAATTTAGAGACTATCTCAAGAATAGATTTGACACATTGAACACTAATGAGTTGTGGAATGACATCAAGGACATCATATATGAAGAAAGGAAAAGGTCATTAAAAAACAGGAAAAAAAAGAAAAGACCAAAATAGATGTCAGAAGAGATTCTGAAACTTGCTCTTGAATGTCGAGTAGCTAAAGAAAGAGGAAGAAATGACAAAGTAAAAGAAATGAATAGAAGATTTTGAAGGGCAGCTTGAGAAGACAAAGTAAAGTATTATAATGACATGAGTAAAGAGCTAGAGATAGAAAACCAGACAGAAAGGAAATGCTTGACACTTCTCAAGCTGAAAGAGCTGAAGGAAAAATTCAAGCCTCGAGTTGCAATATTGAGGGATTCTACAGAGAAATTGGAAACCCTGGTGGTGTAGTGGTTAAGTGCTACAACTGCTAACCAAAGGGTCGGCAGTTCGAATCTGCCCGGTGTTCCTTGGAAACTCTATGGGGCAGTTCCACTCTGTCCTCTAGGGTCGCTATGAGTCAGAATCGACTCGTCGGCACTGGGTGGGTACAGGGAAAATATTAAACTACACAGGAAACATTAAAAGAAGATGGAAGAAATATGGAATCACTATACCAAAAAGGATTGGTCAACATTCAACCATTTCAGGAGGTAGCGTATGATCAGAAACCAATGGTACTGAAGGAAGAAGTCCAAGCTACCCTGAAGGCATTAGCAAAAAACAAGGCTTCAGGAATTGACGGAAAACCAACTGAGATAGTTCAACAAATGGATGCAGCACTGGAAGTGCTCACTCGTCTATGCTAAAAAAATTTGGAAGACAGCTACCTAGCCAACTGACTGGAAGAGATAAATATTTATGCCTATTCCCAAGAAAGGTGATCCAATTGAATGCAAAAATTATCAAATGATATTAATATCACACACAAGTAAAATTTTGCTGAAGATGATTCAAAAGAAGCTACAACAGTATATCAACAGGGAATTGCCAGAAATTCAAGTCAGATTCAGAACAGGACGTGGAACAAGGGATATCATTGCTGATGTCCGATGGATCCTGGCTGAAAGCAGAAAATACCAGAAAGAGGTTTATCTATATTTTATTGACTATGCAAAGCATTCTACTGTGTGGATCACAAAAAATTATTGATAATATTGCAAAGAATGGTGTCTTAGTCATGTAGTGCTGCTATAATAGGAATACCACATGTGGATGGTTTTAACAAAGAGAAATTTATTCTCTCACTGTCTAGTAGGCTACAAGTCCAAATTCAGCACATCAGCTCCAAGTGAAGGCTTTCTCTCGTTGTCAGGTCTGGAGGAAGGTCCTTGTTATCAGTCTTTCCTTGGTCTGGGACCATCTCAGCACAAGAACCTCCAGTCAAGAGGATGCACTTTGCTCTCAGCACTGCTTTCTCGGTGGTATGAGGTTCCCAACTCTTCTACTTGTTTCCTTTTCCTTTTATGTCTTGTAAGATAAAAGGTGGTGCAGGCCACACCCCAGGAAAATTCCCTTTACAGTGGATTTGGGATATGACCTGGTAAGGGTGTTACAATCTCACCCTAATCCTCATTAACATAAAATTACAACCACAAAATGGAGGACAACCACAGAATACTGGGAATCATGGTCTAACCAGGTTGATACACACATTTTTGCAGGCACATAATTCAATCCATGAGAAATGGGAATTCCAGAACACTTAATTGTTCTCAGGAGGAACCTGTACATAGATCAAAAGGCAGGCATTGGAACAGAACAAAGGGATTCTGCATGGTTAAAAGACAGGAGAGGTGTGCCTCAGGGTTGTATCCTTCCACCATACTTATTCAATCTGTATGCTGAAAAAATAATCAGAGTAGCTGACTATATGAAGAAGAATGGGGCATCAGGATTGGAGGAAGACTCATTAACAACCTGCATTATGCAGATGACACAACCTTGCTTGCTGAAAGTGAAGAGGACTTGAAGCACTTACTGATGAAGATCAAAGACCACAGCCTTCAGTGTGGATTACACCTCAACATAAACGAAATAAAAATCCTCACAACTGGACAAATAAGCCACATCATGATAAACAGAGAAAACATTGAAGTTGTCAAGGATTTCATTTTACCTGGATCCACAATCTATGTCCATGGAATCCCCAGTCGAGAAATCAAAAGATGCATTGCATTAGGCAAATCTGCTGCAAAAGACTTCTTTAAGTGTTGAAAAGCAAAGATGTCACATTGAAGACTAAGGTGCACCTGACCCAAGCCATGGTATTTTCGATCAACTCATATGCATGTGAAAGCTGGACTATGAATAAGGAAGACCAAAAGAGAACTGATGCCTTTGAATTGTGGTGTTGGTGAAGAATATTGAATATATTGCGGACTGCTAAAGGAATGAAAAAAAATCTGTCTTGGAAGAAGTACAACCAGAATGCTTCTTAGAATCATGGATGGTGAGACTATATCTCACATACTTTGGACATGTTATCAGAAGGGATCGGTCCCTGGAGAAGGACAACTTGCTTGGTAAAGTAGAGAAAAAGAGGAAAACCCTCAACAAGATGGATTGACAAAGTGGCTGCAACAATGGGCTTAAGTAGAACAATGATTGTGAGCATGGTGCAGGACTGGGCGGTATTTTGTTCTGCTGTACATAATGTCGCAATGAGTTGGAACCAACTCGACAGCACCTAACAACTACAACAACTTATACTGAAAAAAGTATCTACTGTTTATCTGAAGTTCAAATTTAATTGCACATCCTGTATTTGAGTTTGCTAACTCTGGCAACCCTATCCTTGCTTTTAGCTATATGATTTTAAACAAGAAAACAACGTTGACTTCTACTGGGAAATACACTTGTCAAAAGAAGAACAATTTGAGGAGGTGAGGCCAAGACGGCGAAGTAGTCAGATGCCTACAGTGAACCCTCTTACAACAAAGACCCAAAAAAACAAGTGAAACAATTATATTTATGACAAGCTAGGAGCCCTGAACATCAAAGGCAAAGCTAGAAAACGGACTGAGCAGCGGGGGAGGGAGAGACAGTTCAGAAGCAGCGAGGAGCTGCCAGACGTGAATCACTGGGAACGCTCAGGCACCATTCCCTGGAGCAATGGCAGTGGGGCTGGCGGTAGTGTTCCAGCTGCCTTTTCCTCACAGAGAGACAGCCAGCTGCATAGCCTATTCACACCTCCGGAACGAAAGAGGAACGGCACTCTCGCCGAAAGCTAAGTGCTTGTGTATACTTTACTGCACCCCCAACCCTCAAGCCACCTTCAGTGGCTGTTGATTTCCCTGGGCCTGAGATAGGTCCTGCTGAGCAACCTAAGCCATTCTCCTGCCCTTGGAGAAGGAATGAGTTCACAACTGGGGAAAAAGATAACCTGTTACCTACACTAAACCGGGGAGCACAGTACAGAAATGGCTCCTGTCCAGGCATAAATGGTCCATGGATATTGGATACTTTTCCCCCCAGAATGGACCTGTGTGGGCCTATTTCAGGAGAATAAGCCCTTGTTGGCAGACTGCAGCTGTTTCAGCTTGGCGGTGGAGAGGTGGGTATTTGATGTTTGACATCAGTTTGCCTATTAAACAGGGTTCCTCACCTATCCACATCAGGGGCCTAAGAACTGGCGGTTCCACCCATGTCACCTAACCGCCCATGACTGGGGCCCAAGGATAACTGGTACCTCCCAGTCCTTAAAACCAAAAACACTGGATGCCTATGGCCCGTCTGCAGAACCCACCCACCCGTGCACTCTAGGGAACAGGGATGCGCTTTCCTCACAGACACTTGGGGGATGGTTGTCAGTCCCCCGCCTTGTTCAGAGTGTGACCCCTTGCTGCAACCAGATACCTGTACTACGCCAATTACCCCTGCCCTCTAAGACTGTAGGACAGAGCCTATACCACATACTTGATGACCAACTATCTGGACACTTGAGCTGAATCCATATAAGAAAAGCGAATGGACTCCTAGGCTCACATACCTCTGCAAAAAGTAATATATGATGTTAAACAATAAAGCATCAGAAAAATCAGAGTCTAAGCAAACTAAAATTTAAAATGTAATAAATCTGTGTAATTTAAAATAAATCATAGTTCATAAAATTTAAAATAACATACATGTATACAGTCAAATCTTGATGATGTTTGTAAAGAAGAGGGCTGGATAATTGAAATCTAGATAAAATGAAACCTTATTTCTTATTCAATCACTTCTCCTACAAAGTTTTAAGCAAACATGTCAACAATTAGAAAAAGTTGGATTTACCTCCTTTTACCCTCTGACAGCAATGACACTGTCACAATATGGCACGAAACAGGTAGTAGGAGACAGGTAGTATATAGTTAATCCACAAGCCGTCTGTTCCTGAATGATACAGAGATGGTTACATCTACCAGCTTTGGGGAGGAACATCACTGAATAGAATAAGAAGAAGAAAAAAAAAAACTCGAAGTATACATAAACCATTTTACCATTGACTAAATCACAAACCTAGTATTTAATTTTATGACTATGTATGGTAAAAACGGAAACCCTGGTGGTGTAGTGGTTAAGTGTTACAGCTGCTAATCAAAGGGTCAGCAGTGCAAATCTGCCAGGCGCTCCCTGGAAACTCTATGGGGCAGTTCTACTCTGTCTTATAGGGTCACTATGAGTCGGAATTGACTCTATGGCACAGGGTTTTTTTGTTTTTGTTTTTGTTTTTAATGGTAAAAACAGAGATAGTTCTGAACAGAACATACAAGTTCCATATACAGGGTTCCAACGATGTATTTTCTTTCCTTTTTTAATCACACTTTTAAAGTAATTAAAGCAAACAGTTTATGGTCACAGAATCAATTATCTACTCTATTACAACCGGGGCTAGTTAAATATTTTTATTCCTTTTACTCCAGTGAACCTGTTCTCTTGGTAAATGAGACCATAGACGAAATCCACCCACCCCGGCTCCTGCTCCTTCATGCTAGCAAAGGAATGAAAGAACACTGAAAAAAATTAATCTTCAAATATTTTTTGTTAGGATAAATTTTGTGGTCCGAGAGAGAATTATTCTCACTGTGGCTTCAGCTACAGGTATGAAGATTCTTCTGTCTGTGTGTTCAGTAGTCCAGTATGGCCATGATGTCATGAAACACTAGCTGATTAACACCATAACATTGAAGACAGAAAACACCTTTACCAGTAAGCCACTGCAACATAGATTCTCCCCTCAACACAGAACCTTCTCAGAGGTAGGCAAACTGAGGAGCTAAAGTTATATACTTGAAGGCCTGCCCTCATGTACCTGTCTCCTAAAAGGCACCAATACTAACACATTTCAACCTTACCATCAGAAGTTATAAAAGTAAACAGACCATGAAAAAGACAGCAGCAGCGATGTGTTAAAGGGCATGCCATTCTACATCCTCAAAAGGAACCACGGAAAGAAGTCTAAAAAGAGACCCTTCAGTCAAGTTCAATAAAGTTCACGTTTCACCCTAAGATACTATTTTAAGCAAAATTTTTGGACAACGTGTGCACCAGCACAGAACTTCTCCACAATGCACTATGAAAGAGAGACAGAGACACTGTGACAGTCACATGGCACCTTTGTAAATACATTGTATACATACTCTTCCTAGGTGTTCGATACTCACACGTAACTTCATATATCTTGACGGGCTACCTCTGAGGGAAGGGTAGAACATTATCAGATTGTAATCTAGTGAAGTGCTGTACTCAGTTTCAGTTAATAGCTTAAGCAACTGAGAACTCAACTGGTTGATAATCAAAGCAGTAACCACCAGGTGCTATAAACCTCAGGCTGCAGTAAGCCTCTGTAGTGTATTGTTTTCTGGCTTGTTCCCTTTGTAACAAGATTTCAGCTCCTTTTCAAATTGCACTTTTTCACTCTTTCCAGTATCTGGGAAGTCCCTTTCTGAATGAAATCAATCACATAATATGTAATAACTCTACCTTCTCTTTGCCATCAGCTAGGTTTCTTTCCATCCCTGATATTTGCTTTATAAATGAATTTGGTTTCCTCAGTCACGGAGCAGGTATGTTCCAGCAGTATGCAATCAGACTGCATAGCAGCAGTCAAGTGGTTAAATGTGCAATCTTGGAAAATTTTCACCCCAGTGTGATTTATTCGACTGTAGAATTATATCCTAGGGCGGTCGTGAAAGCCTATTACCTCAGTCTATTTTAGAAAATGCTCCAAAACACACCTTGCAGAAAAGGAAAGTCCTATATAAGGAGTGCTAGGGTTGGTGGGTTGGTGGAAACTACCAACATCATCATTTCATATTGTTGAAGGCCTACTGACCTTATTTCTTCCCAATTCCTACTTTCTTCAATTGTGGGGAACAAGAATACAAGACACATGAAGAACAATATTACACAAAACAACGGCGCCAGTTACCGCTAGAGCTTTGCAACAATTTTACCTGTAATCCCGGAGCTAACACTCTTATTGCCATGCACAATGGATGTGAAATTGTTTTGTAAACTGCCAAGAATGCTACAAGTGAGATTTATTACCAAATCATGTTAAAGTGCTATATCTTTATGCAAATAACACGTACCTTCTACATTTGTTTGCCAACCTCACCCTCCCCTCACAAGGTATTTTCATAAAGCACTGCTAACTTTTTTTACATGTTGCTGTAAAAAAATTAGCATAGCCCTGCTTACAAAAATATCTCGTGAGGGGAGGACGAGGTTGGCAAACAAAGAAGGTGCACGTTATTTGCATAAAAATACGGTAGATACTATGGCAAGAGCATAATGGGAACTTGTCTGCTCATCAACTCTATCATATAACCTACATTTCTTTTCTTCAGGGCACTTACTAGTATTTGAAATGATAATATTTATCTATTCGCCTATCATTTACAGTCCCTCTCTCCCCCTACTAGAATACAAACTCTGTAAAAGCAGGAACCTAGACTTTCTATTTCACCACTTTACTTCTTGCAGTTATAGCTCTTCTTGCCATGGAGTAGGTGATGAATAAATATTGTGGAATAAATAAATTAATACATGGAAGAAATACTGTACATGTCCTTTTTATTTTGAGATGGGTTACACTGCAAGATCATGCACATTTCCTTTAAATTTAGATAAGATAAATTGATATTTATCTTATATGTGAGACCTGTCTCTATAACCAGATTCCAAGCTCCTTGAGAAACCATATGCTATAGCTCTATTTTCCCACCAAGTATCTTACCCTCACATAGCGCCATATGGCATACTGAGAAGTTTCACATCCATGACCACATTCAATACACATGACTATAGGGCTGGCAGATATAATCATCCCCCTTGCAGAGATGAGGAAACAAGCTCAGAAAAGTTAAGCTACTTGTTCAAGGTCAAAGGTAGTAAAAGGCAGAGTCACACTCAAAACAAGGTCTACTAACTCCAGGTCCAAAGAGCTTTCGAATAAGTTTAATAAAAAAAAAAAAATGATATTAATGTTGTATGTTTCATATTGTAAAATAAACTACATTGAAATAATTCCTACTAAATTTCTTTCCTGGGGCCATTAAAAAAAAAAAAAGATACCTTGACCATAGTGTTTTGTTTTTTGTTTAATGCTCAAAAAAGAGGCAAATTATACATGTTTGGAAATAAATTTAGCTAATGATTTGCCCCACCACCTGTCTGTCAGTTTGTCATACTGTGGTGGCTTGAATATTGCTAAGATGTTGGAAGCTATGCCACTGGTATTTCAAATACCAGCAGGGTCACCCCCAGTGGACAGGATTCAGTGGTGCTTACAGACTAAGATAGGAAGAAAGGACTGGCAATCTACAGCTGAAAATTAGCCAATGAAAAGCCTATGGATCACAACAGAATATTGTCCAATATAACTCTGGGAGATTGGCCCCCTAGATTGGAAGGCCCTCAAGATAGACAGTGGCCGCAACAATGGACCCACACATACCAACAATCATGAAGATAGCACAGGACCAGGCACCATTTTATTCCATTGTATATAGGGTCTTCATGAATTGGGGCCAACTTGATGGCAACTAACAACAATAATTACTTGCCAATATATTACTAGAGGGAGAGAGATAGCTTTCTGTAGATACAATGGAGCCAGTAGAAGCTAGTCAGGTAAGTAAATAAAATGAGAGCACAATCTCACTCTCAAATTCTCCTCCAGCAACCACTCAGCTACAGTCCATTGGTAACACATGGAAATGTGAACTTGGAGTTGCCAGATCCTTCCAATTTAATGAAGAGCCAAAAATCCAGAATCATATCTGAAATCTCTCAATTATTGAAAGCCCTCAATTAATTCAATGTTTAAGAGTACTCTGCATGCCAAATACAGCCTGCAGGTGGCCAATGTGTGGCCTCTGATGTAAGTCATTGTATTTCTGGTTTTAGAGTACGTACGCAGCACCTTCCAGTCATAGGCTGTGTAAACTCTTGTTTGATTTGAATCAGAAAAAACAGACCAGGGAGAACGCAGATAAATACAAAAATGACCTCAGATAAATTGATCATTTTCTGTGTATCTCTTATTTATCCTACTGAAAAATACGCCAAGGGTTATGAACTTCAAGGGAGTACTTTTCTATCAAATAACTCTGTTTATAGGAGTATTTTAAGGTCTTTAGATTTGATGTGTTTTGTGTACAAATGCAACTTAAAACTAAGTTTGCCCTCCATGGGAGAATCCAAGGGCTAAAAACAGGATATCCATTTTTGTAAGAAGAAGATCCGGTATGCTTCCATTCTATACTTTAGCAGTGGCACATAAAGATTGTAACTGAGAATGAAAGAAAGAAAAAGACCTACTGAAAAGCAGATGTCTTGAGATAGAAGTAGCAATCACAGCATCTGTACTTTGGCATCGGGTAGAAAACACCACAGAAAAACAATAAAGCAAGCACAAGGTATAAAAATACCAAAGAAGCCAGCTGGTTCCTTTCAGCTGGTCGGAACAAAAACTAAAGTACAAAAGGGTATAGAGAAGACTGTAGTGAAAGTCTGAAGCCTTAAATAGTTTGTGGTTCAAACAAGCTGGAAAATGGAAGTAAAGGAGGTAAATGGAGAATAAAATGTACTTATTTTTTCTCCTATTATAAGGCTCAAAGAACAACTTAAAACTTGCTTAAATTCTGGCTCTTCAATCAAGTTCAGTACCATTGCTTTGCTAGGGGTACCACCTTCCACATACCAAAGGCTCTTCAGTGTATTACACGTAACTTTCCAGAAAGCACCATAAAAAGATGCCTACCTTGATTTCCCAAGCCCATATTGCATTCTAAGTTTTTATGCCCTAGTGGCTACATGATAACACAGAAAGAACACAGGATTTGGAGTCAAAATACTTGGGTTCAAGTCATGGTCACCTGCTACAGCTTAGGTAGATGATTTCTACAGTCATATAAACTCTCTGAGTCTCAGATGAATTTTTTGCAAAATGAGGGTAATAAAACCTGCTTTGCCTACCTCACAGGCTTGTTGTGAGGATCAAAAGGATAACCTATGTGACCATGTCTTATAAATGTTAATCCTGATAACATATAAAAGAGTCACAGTTTTCATCAGGCAGTGAAACTACAGCCTGACTTATCATTCACCAAATACAGTCAACCTGCAAAAGCTGAAACCTGTGTAAGGTGGAAACCTGTCAGAGAAGGAAAACTCAAATATTTTCCACTAAAATGAGAGAAAAGTGGTAAGGCTGCGTGCACCTTGTCAGAGGCAGAAAACTTGAGAGACCTGGATAAACAAGGCAGACCCATCGAGGCTGGCTGTCACAGTGTCACTGTAGAGTATTATCAAACATCTACTGTTATCCATAGCAGTCCCTAGTCGGTGTAAACAGTTTGCACTCAACTACTAACTGAACGCTTGGCAGTTAGAACCCACCCAGTAGCGCTGCAGAAGTAACATCTGGCAATAGGCTTCCACAAAAATCACAACCAAGGAAACCCTAAGGAGCTCAGTTCCACTCCGTAACACATGGGTCATCGTGAGCTGAAATCGACGGCAACTGGTTTGGTATTTTATTTTATGGATACCCTAAATACTGGCAACTCCCATTAAATACGTTGCAGTCAAGTAGATTTTGACTCATAATGACCCTATTAGACAGAGTAGAACTGCCCCATAGAGTTTCCAAGGAGTGGCTGGTGGACTCGAACTGCTGTCTTTTTGGTTAGCAGCCGAACTTTTAACCACTGCGCCACCATTCTGACAATAAAAAAAAAAAAAACAGCAATAGAGCTGTTAAAATAATAGAGAAAGTCCCTGAACACATGGAGCCTACATTCTGATTAAAGTTGTAAGTTCTTAATTTGAGGTTTTACATTAACATAGTAAACAAAAAATTAATCTCTGGGCTAATGAATAGATGACAAATAAGTTTGTGATAATGTATTGCTTGTTTTCCATTAATTTCCACAAAGAAAAGAAAATAATGGTGTATCTCTATTAAATTCAGGAAGATACTTAGCCTGAAACCACACAGTCAACGTACTGTTTACTATGTATGTGTTATCGGTACCCAGTAATTATTTAACAGTCATCACAGACACTTGCTATCAGGCACACTTAAGGGAACTGCAGCTGCTTAATCAAAGTTAGGCTTGGAGAAATAGCATGTATTCACCCAAAATAGCTATTATTATGTGCTTATTATATGCAAGGAGCCCTGGCTGTGCGGGGTTAGGTGCTATAGCTGCTAGCCAATAGGTCAGCAGTTCGAATCCACCAGCTGCTCTTTGGAAACTCTATGGGGCACTTCTGCTCTGTCCTATAGGGTTGCTATGAGTTAGAACGAACTTGCTGGCAATGAACTTGAACTGGATTATATGCAAAGCCCTATGGTGGGCCTTGTACAGGATGCTGAGACTAGCAAGTCTCAGATCCCTCCTTCAAAGGACTTATAGTAGAGGAATGGAAGAAAGATTTGTCATGTAAGTCAGAGAATGATGCCTGGAATATTGATAAAGGTTAGAGTGGTCTAGAAAGAGAGAGCACACTTAGGAAGTCAAAAGGTGCTTTCATAAATTTTGGAGAATAGGGCAAAGTGCTAGACCAGTAGTCAAAATGCTGACTGAGATCCTAATCCTGTCTTCATTCGACTTTGGTTATATGAACTGAGGCAAATTATTTCAACTCAGTTTTTCTATCTATAAAATAAAACACTACCAAACTTCCGGCCTTCTCAAATCCTTTTGGAAAAACTCAGGATAGAATAAACAAAATTATCTGAATATTAGTTACACCACAGGTTTGGTAGTTGAATTAGATAACGTGTGTGAAGCACCCTGACTATTCCTGACACTAACCAGGTCTCAATAAGTGTTGAATTTGGGTCTGAAATTGGAAATAATTGAACTAAACCTTGAAGTATGGGTTAGATTTTAATGAGCAGAGATAGTAAAAATATATATATATATGCCAAGTCAAGAGAAGAGTCTGAGGAAAGACAAGGAATCAAAAACATGTGTTGTTAGTTGCTGTCGAGTCAATTTCGACTCATGACTACCCCATGTGTGCAGAGTAGCACTGCTCTATAGGGTGTTCGAGGCTGTGACCTTTTGGAAGTAGTCAGGCCTGTTTTCCTAGGCGCCTCTGCATGGGTTCAAACTGTCAACCTTTTAGCTGGTAGCTGAGCGCTTTACCATTTGTGCCACCCAGGGACTCCTAGAAACATGTATGGAGTACAAATGACAGGTGGTCTCATTTGGCTTCACTCTAAAGTCTATGGAATAGAGTAATACAAGGTAAATCTGGAACAATGGGCCTGGCCCAGAGTATGGAGGACACTGACAAGCAGCTGCGAATGTTTGTCCTTAATCTTGTGGGTTCCAGGGAGGCACTGGGAGACACTGATCAGGGAGGTCACATGCAGAACCCATCTGCTTAAATGTATAAAGTCTACACCTACCCTTTTCATCATTTGACTATCAAATACGACCCCCCACAAAAAAAAAGTCAATACGCTCTTTGGGTAACACTATTTGCCACTAACTCATATGATATTATTACTATTTCCAATTAACACAAATAGCAAACATTTTACTTTTTGCAGATTTTCAGTTTCAAATATTTGTATGGGCTCCCTTTTGGCAGGACACAGGCGGATGCCTCTTTCAATGTTAAATGCATTCCATTTCTCAGAATTAACCCATATTTTTAATCGAGACATCTTAAAAAATCGAGAAACTAAATGGAAAGACTTTTTATCAATAAAGTATGAATTTTTTTTTCACTACACCATCCGTAAATCACTATAGTGCTTCACAGAAATATAAAGAAAATGTGACAAAAACATGTTCTCTAGGCTGTGAACATGCATTTTATATTATAACCATCACACAGTATGTTTATACTATGATAAGAAGGGTTATAAAAGAGCAATGTAGAATAATTTCAGTGGGACAGAAAGTGGAAAAAAACCTCAAAGACAGTATCTAAGCTAAACGAGTTAAGAGAAACAAAAACATTTCACGTGTGGCGCTCTGTCTCCTGGAGTTTTTCTACCCCATTCCATTATTAGACTTAGGTCACGCTTCTAAAGTGAAGAAGTAAAATACTTATTAAATAAGCTTCTCTGTTTTTAACTGCAGGAACTATAATTTCTTATTTTTATGAACCTCTTCTTTCTAGTGTACAAAAGCTTTCATAGTCATAAGCCAACACTGTGAGTAGGATGTTGTTACCTGTATTACAAAAATAAGAAAGCTGAGGCTCAGAGAGGTGAAGCGACTTGCTCAATAGGCCACGTCCATAACTGATAGCTTCGGGACCCACATCCAGGTCCTCCGATTACAAATTCTCTGTTCCTTCTACCATATCACCCTACAGCAATATCAGTGGGCTCGTATGCACCAGATGAAGAGTTCTCTGTCCTGCTTTCACATTCGCTGCCTTTTGCGCCAAAGGAGATGGACTATACAATGTCGGGGCCCAGGACAGCTTTGTTCCTCTTTTATTTCTTCTTTAGTTCTACACGTTTTGTCCTGAGAACTGTATAAAAATAATCCAGTTCATAGAACCCCTGATGGTAACCGCTGACACCACGCTGCATAAACAACAAATGTAGATGTTAATACAATTAAGTCTTAGTCTACCTGTGGATATTATCCAGTTTGAGAATCACCTGTGGAGCACGTGCCCTCCACCCCAGTTCACCTTTGCCTGTTTCCCTGCTTCTGAATTAACTGCTTCCATCTTCAGATGTGAAACATAAAAAGAAGGTAACTTTATGATATAAAAGCTGCATAACGATCCCAATAGTAAATAGCAATAATTTTAGATTCTCTGCTCTTTGGGCTTATGGGTATCGCCATTTCCTCCTCCATACCAGAACTGGAATGCTGATGTTATATCATGTATAAAACTGTCTGACAAAGGTGAGCACTATTTATGTACCCTCTTAGAAAGAAAGGAGACAAAATACTAGTCTTCCTTTTTCAGATTATTTATTCCTGTGAAAGGCAGAAGGGACATGGAGGGGCACTGTCTTCACTCCATCTCAGAAAGGAACCTAGTCAGTGCATCCATGGAGACCCCTAACTATAGAAACAACACCACAATTCTAATTAAAAAAGAAAAAGTCAATATTTGGAAGGGAATATGGATAAGACCTCCCTTTAATAACGCAAAAAGCATTTTTCCAAAGGTAGACTCTGTCTCTCCCTCCTTTCAGCTCAGACCTTCCTCTGGTCATTAGGATTGGCCCTAGCAGTTGGCATGCCAAATTTAAGGAGATCAGGCCCAATACCAGAGCCCTGGTCGTTCAGTGCTTAAGTGTTTGGCTGCTAATCAAAAGGTCAGCAGTTTGAATCTACCAGCCACTCCTTGGAAACCCTATGGGGCAATGCTACTCTTTTTTTGTTTTTGTTTTTGTTTTTTTTGTTTTTTTGGCGTTTGGCCTAATACCATGGAATTCATCACATTTGTCAGTCCGGCTCTCATGTTATGCCCAGTTCTGCAAACTCTCATTTACCCAAGCCTAACGCTCTCAAACTTTCTTTGCGATTGTCACGCCCCTGAAGTACTGTCCCTGAAGCTCAGCTATCTCCTGAGAGCGTTCCCTGACACTGATTGCCCGCTTGTACCCCTGCTGCACTCCACAAGAATGCTCTCTTCCTTATCCTGAGATACCATGCTTCACCAACCAGAATGGACCTTCCTTTGGGGCTCAAGCTGGGTCTAATCCCCACCAGCAGGCCCTCGAGGTGGCAAGGTCTAGTTCCGGTTTCCAGTGGTCTCCATCTGCGTCAACTTGCTAATGTTGATCAGGCTATGTCTAACTCAGGGCTTATAGTCTGACTGAAAGAGATACACACAAAAAAGATTGCTTCTTGACTTTTGTTGTATTGTTACCTCTTACAGGCATTTAAAATATCAGAGGATACAATAGCATGGTGCATGGATTGGTGTGCTACTGGGCACTCTTCAGCTACGATTATGACCATTTTATATGATGACACTGACAGTGTAAAGGCAGTATTAAATAGTGGCTAAGTGATAACTCAGAATTGACTTGATGGCAATGGGTCTGCTTTTTTTTTTTTTTTTAAGTGATAACTGAGGAACCAGACTTCTTGTGTTCAAATTCTAGCTCTGATACTTATTAACTTTGAGACATTGGACAAAATTACCAATGTCACAATTCCCTCAGTGTGAAATAGGGAAAATAATGATGGCTTTTTCAAAGGGTTGTGAGGATTAAGAGTGCTAATACATATAAAATGCTTAGAGCAGGGCCTGACTCACCGCAAACGCTCAACTAGTAGTCACATATTATCTGGGTGGGAGGCCTCATCTATAAAGAATTAGAAGAGCAAATAGATCAAATAGAAAAATCAGTGTCATATTGAAATCAACTATTAAATCTGCCAAGAAGATGCCTCTGACTCTCCCTGGGACACACTGAATTCACCTCTTACGTATTAATAACTGTATAGAGATTAATAACTGCAGAGAGATTTGGGGCACTTAGGTCTGCCTTGACTGCTTACCACCTGTGTGACACTGGAAAGTTCTATATCTGTGAATTGGAGATTATAATGGTAACTACCTAATAGTGGTCACCTTATTATTAAATTACTTTAGATGTAGAAAGCACTTAGATTGGTGCCTAGCATGTAGAACACACTTAGTAAGTGTTAACTGGGTGGCACAAACTGCTACGTTCAACTACTAACCTAAAGGATGGCAGTTCTAAAGCTACCCAGTACTGCCACAGAAGAAAGTCCTGGCCACATGCTTCCGTAAAGATTACAGCCAAGAAAACCACACGGAGCAGTTCTACTCTATCACACATGGGGTCAACAGGAGTCAGAATCAACTCAAAAGCAAAGGGTTTAGTTACTATCATTGGAGTCACTGAGTGCTGCAAACTATTTAACACTTGAATGTGAGCCGAGAGGCTGGCAGTTAGAGTCTACCCAGAGGCACCTTGGAAGAAAGGCCTGGTGATCTACTTTCAAAAAATCAGTCACTGAAAATCCTGTGGAGCAGTTTTACTCTGACAAGCAGAGGGGGTTGCCATGAGTCAGACTCAATGGCAACTGCTTCTTTTTTTTTTTAGTATAATCCATACAACAGTCAGGGAAATAAATGTTAAAATCAGAATGTCCCTAAGTGATTTGAGAAAAGAGAAATCATACTTCTGTCTAATGGGGAGTTTAGCTCTGGCCCTACTCAGAATTCTTCCCACCAAAAATAAATTCGTATTTTAATTGCAGCCCAGAGAAGAACACACCACATTCAAAAGAACGCAGAGCACTCAGAACAGAGAGAAGCAATCATAGCCAGGTCCTCCCACAAACAGAGAAAGCAGGCAAAGCTGAGTTAGCACATACATGTGACAACTCACATTTTGTAGCTTTTAAAGGATGCAATCTTTCTTAGAAACTCAGTGAGAGGTTACACTTAAAAAGATCAAGTGGACAAAAAGACTCTTGGAATAAAAATTAGGGGTCCCCAACAAGGATGCATCATTCTAGTACATACTGGCATAAGGCAAAAATAGTGTGGACATGAAGAAGAATTAGAAGAACCTAAGGGAAGGGATTTTTTTAAGGGAAGAGGATTTCAGAATGGACCGAGGTTCTTAAGTGATTAAGTACTAGAAATGAGTATCTGAGCTCCACCATATTCCATTTGTAATTGCATGCAAGCATGTCTTAGTTAGCCAAATGGTAAACTTCATAGTATATTTCTTATTCCAAAATACGGATTTAATTATTTTCAACAAAACCTCCTCTGACCCTTCCTTTGCCTCCACAGAAGAGGCTAAACTCCCCTCTTCTGGTCTTCAGAGGCTGTACAGCAGAAGGATTTACAGTAGCACTGGGTTGGCCTTGACTGCTAACTACCTGTGTGACCTTGGAAAAGTTACTTCATCTCTTTCTCCATTTGTCTCCTTGTCGCAAAGTGGTAATAATACTGGTGCCCACCTAATAGAAGTGGCATGATTATTACCTAACACAGACGAAGTGCTTAGAATGGCACCTGGCACACAAAAACCAGTTGTTGTCAAGTCGACTGTGACTCGTGGTGACCCCAGGAGTATCAGAGTAGGACTGTGCTCCGTAGGGTTTTCAATGGCTGATTTTTCAGAAGTAGATTGCTGTGCCTTTCTTCCAAGGTACCACTGGGTGGCCTTAAACCTCCAACCTTTTGCTGAGAATGTTAACCATTTGCACCACCGAGGGACTCCCACCTGGTGCACAGAAAACATTATATGCAAGTTAAAGCATGTCCCCATTTGTTGTTTTATGATTTAACTGGACCCTACTAGAGTATTAACAATCGAGATTCTTAGGGGAGGGGGGATGAAGCAGGTAAGTAGCACCCCTCCTAGAATGTTCTGTTCTTCTTGTTCCCCATGGATCAGCCCCTCCACTAGGCTTAACAAGGTTCATTTTCTCTGGACTTATTTTACATCATAATCTGGTTTACTACGAATGAGCTACTTGAGACTCTGGCTGGTGTCTTTTAACTCTGTGTCCCCTGCATTTAGCACAGTGCCGGGCACCAACAAGAGTCTCAAAAAGTGAATGATGAATAACCAACAATGAATATCAAATTAAAAAAAACAAACCAAACCCACTGCTGTCGAGTTGATTCTGACTCATAGCGACCCTATAGGACAGAGTAGAACTGCCCCATAGAGTTTCCAAGGAGCACCTGGTGGATTCGAACTGCCAACCTCTTGGTTAGCAGCTGTAGTGCTTAACCACCAGGGTTTCTGAATATCAAATAGGAAAGTCATTTTCCAACGCCAGGACTATTTGTTAAAATCAGCAGACTTTTCAACTCATTAACAAAACAAAATTATTATTTTTGATGTTCCTTTAATACTTTACAGCTAGAAGCATCAGCAGTGTTTTTTAGAATAAATTGCGTAAACCATATGTTGGAAATCTTAAAATGTTTTAACCAAATACTGCCACCATTTTCACCTAAAGACCATATATATATATATATATATATATATATATTTTTTTTTTTATCTGCCCCGTTGCTTAGATGCTTGTGTGTCCTCTATGCATTGGACTGCTTAAATGGAGAAAAATTATCTCCTTCCCCATCAACTACTGATTTTTTTCCATTACCAAATAAGAGGTTCTAAAGGCCCCGCAACGACTAGGATAAATCACTCCATTTCTTTTACTCTATTAAAGCAGATATTTTATGTTGCACAGTCACAAAATCCAAGATGAACACCAGAAATAGCCTGTGAGTTGAAGACTCTCATTTTAAAATGGCACTACAATTTATCCATTTCTTACTGTACCATGAGCATTACATTATTCATTAGAAGAATTTGTTTTTTAGGCAGCTATTTCACAGCTTTTCCTGAGTGCAGCCTTCCCAGTACAAGCTGGTGATTTAGAGGCATATCTTCTGGAGATAAGGTCACTTTGTGGAATTCCCACCTCCATGACCCCAGTGTGTTTGCATAAATATAAATTCACTCTATGGCATTCCTGTCATGTTTGCTCAGTGAGCAAGTAATTTGCCACTCTCATTACTCCAGGTACAAGGTACCTTGTGAAAAATCAATCTTCTTTCTGCTTCATACATCACAGCTTCCCCCAGACATCCAGAGCATTCTGACTCTGAAATGAAGCTGTGAGTTAAAGACGCAGGTCTGTTTCAGCAGGCTGCATTGCCCAAAGGGCCTAATGAATGTTACACTTCACTGGGAAATCCCATCTTGGGGCAAGGAAAACGTCTGTATACAAAGCAAAGACGCTGCTTCATGCAAAGCATTTCCTATACCAGAGAGAGGGAGGTCTTAATAGTGGAATAAACAAGTAGCTACAGGGGGTTGCGGGCACACTTCTTCAGAAATATTAATCTACCATTTCTTCAGGTCACAAATCATTTTCTCCACCCTTTGACAGGCTGAAATTTGACTTTGAAGGATAATCTACTGCATGATCTCAGCTAGATATAATATGGTAGGCTTCTCTCCCCAGGGACAGAGCCAGCTCATGCCCACAGAGGAAACCACTTTTACTGTTTTCATTGGTGCCAACTGTTGCTTTTTTCATCAGCATATCCACCTCAACATCACAGCATAAATGCCAGTGGGGAAAAAAAATAAGCAGATATTTTTCTTCTACACCAATTTTCAAATCCGGGAAAGGATAATGTGCTGGGCATGTCTCATGCTATATCATGGCTCAGATCTATTTTAGAAAACCACTAGTTCAAAATTCAATAAACAAATATATATTGAGTACCTACTATGAGTCAAGTCTATTCTGAGAGCTGGAGACAAAATAATTAACAGAAGAAAAAAGACTCTTTCCCTTATGGAATTTATGTTCTAGGAGAGAAGAAATAAATGAATACCTAAATAAACTAATAGGACAACTTCAAGTATTGATCAGCACTGTGAAAAAAATAAGCAGGGTCATGTGATAGACAATGATGGAGGTAGGGGTATGTCATAGATTGAATTGTGTCCACCCAAAATATGTGTCAACTTGGCTAGGCCATGATTCTCAGTATTGTGTTGTTGTCCTCCATTTTGTGATATGTTGTAAATCCTAGCCTCTATACCTATGGTTACATGGTCCCATTTGGAAGTGAGCTGTCCATTACCTTAAAGAGGTAGGATTTAAAAAAAAAAGGAGGCAGGATTAAGTATGTTAACGAGGATTAGGGTGGGATGCAACCCCTTTTCTCAGGTCACAGCCTTGATCTGATGTAAGGGGAGTTTCACTTGGGTATGGCCGGCATCACCTTTTATCTTACAAGAAATAAAAGGAGAAGGAGAGGGATCTCCTACCACCAAAAAAGAAGAGCCGGGAGTGGAGCACATTCTTTGGACCCAGGGTCCCTGCACTGAGAAAATCCTAGACCCAGGAGAAGATTCAATGACAAGGACCTTCCCCCAAAGCCAATAGAGAGAGAAAGCCTTTCCCTGGAGATAGCACCCTGAATTCGTACTTCCAGCCTCCTAAACCGTGAGAGAATAAATTTTTGTCTGTTAAAGCCATCCACTTGTGGTATTTCTGTTATAGCAGCACTAGATAATTAAGATAGGGTGCAAGCAACATTAAGTAGGATGGTGAGGAAGATATTAGCCAAAGGAAACAGCTACGTGGAAAAAAAGGGGGGCGGGAGGGTAAGCATATTCTGGGCAAAGGCCTTGAGGCAGTAAACCGCTAGGCTTTTGGTGAAATTAAGAGAAAGCAGTTTTTAGTGTGTCTAGAATAGATAAGCATGAGGCAGAAAACTGGTACAAGCAAGGGGAAGATCACTGAGGCCTCGTTGGCTATGATAAAGAATTTGGGTTTATTCGAAGTGCAGTGGGAAGCTACAGGAGGGTGGAAATGCAGGGAGCCTTGAAACAGCAGGGCAATTAGTATGATTTGATTTACACTTGTTAAAGATCACTTTAACGTGTTTTTGTATGGTTAGAATTGTGATGTGGGGGAAGGAGTAGAAATAAAAGAAGCAGGGGAAACAGCAAGTGGGGGCCAAAGCCTAGGCAAGTTATAATGATGGCTTGACCTAGGGCAGTATCAGTGGAGATGAAGAGAAGTGCAGATATTTGTGATATGTTTGGATATATAAACCTTGGGACCTGCTCAAAGATTTGGTGAGAGCATGGTAGAGGAGAATAAAGGATATAGTCTAGACTTTTGGCTTAAGAAACTGGATAAATAATGGTGTCAGTAAGATAGAGAGGTGGTGGAAATAAATAATTCTCTTTTGGCCATATTAAATTTGGGAAGACATATTGAAGATGTTATTTAGCAAATTAGGAACACAAACCTAGAGCTTAGGGGAGGGATAAATTCCAGAGCATATAGAGCATATAGATGGTATTTAATACATTTTTTATCTAGATGAGCTCACCCAGGGTAGAGTTTTCCAGGTAAAATACAGGATACCCAGTTTAATTTCAATTTCAGATAAACAACAAATACTTTTGTATAAGTATGATCCAAACATCTCATGGGATATACTTATACTAAAGCATGTCCCAATATTTTATTTTCTATATATTTATATATACATACACATATATGTATATACACATACATATGTACATATACATACATACATAGATATATGCATACACATTTGCACATAACCTAAATATTGCATGGAATATACTTAGACTAAAAAAGTATTTGCCGTCTGAAATTCAAACTTAAACTAGGCATCCTATATTTTTATTTGCTAAATCTGGCAACCCTAACTCAAAGTGAGATTGTAAATAAAGAAGACCAAGTCCTGGGGCTCTCCAAATATAAGCAAAGGAAGAAGAGCCACATCAGAAAACCGAGAAAGAGAAGCCAGTCAGGGGACTGTAGCATCACTGGCACTAAAAGAAAATAGATGTCCCAAGGAAGTGCTCAACGTAGTTTACTGTTGCTTAGAAATTGAGGAAAATGAGCCCAATCATGTAACCACTACATTTGGCAACATGGAAGCCTTGGTGACTTTGAAAACAGCAACTGCAGTGAAGAAGGGACAAAAGACCCACTGGAATGGGATAAGAGATGAAGAAATGGAGACAGTAAGTATAGAAAACTCTTTCAGTAAGTTTGGCTATGAAGAGTAAAATAAAAATAGGGTAGTAGCAATACAGGATAATGCATGTATGTTAATGGAAGTGATTTGGTAAAGAGGGAGAAGCGAACAAATGAGGAGTGAGAAGGGGAAGGAAGTGGCACGACCAAAGCTCTGGCGAGGGAATTAAATTCAGACTATGAGTGGATGGGTTGGCTTTTGACAATAGTGAAGACAATTCTTTCATTTCAATAGAAAGAAGACAGAATATGGAAGTGGTTCATCTGTTCAAAATTTTATGTCACTCCATTTATACATACAAACAAAAACATATAGAATCAAATATTTTCCCTAAATTTTAGTTTTTACAAAATTACTCAGCTATCTTATATTCATAAATAGATTCAAAATTAGTTGCTTGGTTCAAGACATTTTGATAGGTAAATGGATCATTGTTAGATAATTGTTTAGAAGAAAAGTGCTCATTTTTCTTTTACTTTCTTTTTATTTTTTATAAATATGGGAAGTGTAAAAGATCCCCTAAACTGTCACAACATCAAAATTGATTATTTTTTCTGAGTGGAAATCAGAAATTCCTAAATAACATTTCCCATAACAACTGCACCATGACATACATCATTAGATAGAAAAATTTTGCTAATACGAAGTGAAAGCAAACACTGCCAGCCTCCAGAGAAACAAAGGTCAGTCACTGTGGGAACCACTCTTTGGACCTCCTGACCTTTGCCTGTGTTGCATTAATGCGGATATTTGCAAAGGATCTACTCCAAAATAAAAATCAGGTATTTAACGATACAACTATAAACGCAGCTCAGCAGCAAAGAAACAGTGCTGTGTTTCTGGGAGCACAAAGAGAAACAGTAAAGGCATTTTTTTTAAGTAGGTATAATACCTTTAGAATATTTCTCTGAGTATCATGCAGTCATTTGTCAGCTAGGTGGTATCCTGATATCTGTAAATGAACACAATTATTTTCCCCATACTATTTCATGTTCTTATCATCAAAAGAGGGATAGTCTGGCAAACAAAATTCCCTAGTTCATCAAAGTTTCAGAGTAAGGATTTTCTGCATGGTTCCTGTTATTTTTAACACAAATCTCACAGCTAAACCAATCTCATATTCTTTTAAATATTTAAAGGAATGTGTCTCCTATCTATAACCTGCATTTGAAGTCAAACTGATAATGCTTTTAGAACTGATCTAATATAGATGCAGAAAGCATCCTTATTATTAAACCAACTAATATGTGGTCCATCTATTGATAAAACTATCCAAATTGGACAGGCCTCTTAGTACGGCTACTACAATTTAAAATTTCCGCCTTTAGTATATTGGGATAGTGTTTATCTTAGTTTCCTTATACAAACATGAGGAGCACAGACAGAACTAAATGTAAGCTCCACAAAGGCAGAGGTCCTTATATGCCTTGCACAGTGCCTAGTACCTAACAGGCAGTCAAAAAAAGATGGATGGAAGGATGGAAGGATGGAAGGATGGATGGATGGATGGATGGATGGATGGATGGATGGATGGATGGATGGATGGATGGATGGATGGATGGATGGATGGATGGATGGATGGATGGATGGGTGGATGGGTGGATGGGTGGATGGGTGGATGGGTGGATGGGTGGATGGGTGGATGGGTGGATGGGTGGATGGGTGGATGGGTGGATGGGTGGATGGGTGGATGGGTGGATGGGTGGATGGGTGGATGGGTGGATGGGTGGATGGGTGGATGGGTGGATGGGTGGATGGGTGGATGGGTGGATGGGTGGATGGGTGGATGGGTGGATGGGTGGATGGGTGGATGGGTGGATGGGTGGATGGGTGGATGGGTGGAGGGAGGGAGGGACGGAGGGAGGGAGGGAGAGAGGGATGATGGAGGGAGGGATGGATGCCCAGTAAGAATATGGAAAGAGGAAGCTATGAAATGTAGTCAGGTGATAAAAAGAGAATCATAAATATACTTTATTAAGCGAGAAAAATAAGACACATCCAAGATTCTCAACAACACGGCACCTTCCCTAAACCCACAACTCAGAAACAAATATTTTAATTCCATTTAAAAAATCCAACCTTCTACATCCTCGTTCTTCTACAGAAAATACATTCTCCTCTCCCAATATACCCATTCAGATACTCAAACAGTGAAACAGACCTCTCAAAAATCAACCCAATGACACTCCAGTCTCTTGTAGCTAGATTTAAGACCTAATATCTGGGATTTACTCAAGGGTTTCGAAGCCAATACAGAGTGCCATAGACAGTCAGAGACAAAAGTTCACAAGAGCCAATATTCCCCAGAATGTTATCCATGCTTGCTTTTAAATAACCTCAGTAATTCAAATGTTTGACAGTTCACACCTCTAAATCATAAATTGAGGCAATCCCTTCAAAGAATGAACTTCTCAAAGGCTGCGACTTTGTTGTTCTCATCATTGTATCCCAGGAGTCTAACACAGTAATGGTTCATAGTAGGTCCCAACACATGTGTTTTGGATGAAAGGATGAATGAATAAATGAATGTATGAATAAATGAATCTATTCCCAGCAGGAATAGAATGTAAGTCAGTAATCTAATTCATAACCTAGTGTATCATAGAATATATTATGCAAGTTTCTCAAGTGCTTGGTTCTATATTAGAGTTAACCCTCGGCCTGAAAAAAAAAATTGCCTTGTAAATAAAAATTTCATAAGACTGCAAATGGGTACAATAAATGGAGAGAGGAAAGCGAGAGCGGAGTAAGGGACAGAGTTGGGGGAGGAGGTGTTGGAAGGCAAGAAGACAGGGGGAGCGCAGGAGAAAAATGTGTTGGTGGGTCAAGAGAAAAAAAAAAAAAAGTCAAGAGAGAGGTACCTAAAATCTGGGCTCATAGAAAAGGTGATGGGAAACTATTTCTTTGTTTTTCTTTTCATTGTCTTCTTTTATGGCTAACAAAGCCTTAAACTTAGCCAAAGCTACATATGAAGTACACAAAGAAAGTAATGACTCTGGGGTTGAGAGTTAATAAAATTCTGGAATGAAAAAAATTAACAATTACAGTCAAAAGCACAAACAAAACCAAGATCTAATTATATTATACTTCCAAGAATGTAAAAACCATTATGAAATATTTAATCTTCTACCAAACTCCACATTTTTTATCTGCTCAGGGATTCCATAGACTTGCATGCAATTATCTCTTCAGTTAAATACACAGCACTTGACAAGTGCTTGGATTCACATTCCCATCATTGTTCCTGATATGACTGGGCCATTTTAAGTGCTTGAAGCTCTTCCCTTGACAATATTCGTGCTTAGAGAGGTTCAGGTTATCAGAGTTTCAATCTGCTAGTTTTAATCAGTATCCTTGCACTATTTGCCTATGTCTTATATGCGAGCCTTCTGGCAGATGATTTGTGTGATTTCCTTTATTCTTGTCTTGTTAGCACTTCTAGAACTGAATGAAGGAAGAAAGGTGGAGGCCTCAGCAGGCACTGAACAACAGGTCTCGTTGTCAACCAGATGTTAATTATACATTCTGATTTCTAAAAGACCGTCCTAGGGTAGGAGAGATGTATTTGTATTACCTGGGATATTCCTTTACTTTTACTTGCTATCAACCTATTTATGATACAAATAGCAAGTAGAGGATATAATATCGTAAGTCAGGATAATCCCAATAATAACTGATTTAATGAGCTCTTTTAAAATTTTTTTTATATATATATTATGTGATATACATGAAAACTGGCAATGTATGTGGAAGTTAGGAAACATGATAATAAAATTAATAAGTGTGAACCCACCACCTACTAAACCCATCCCCAACTTAAGAACAATAACATTTCCAGTGCTCTTGAAGAGATCTAATTCGTGCTCCTTTCCAGCCCTCCCCACTGCTTCTCCTCATTCAAAAATAACCACTAAACTTTGCTTTTTAAAGAAATGATTTTACCACACATGCAAATACATACATACATATATATGTACACACACACACAAAAAAAAAAAAACTAAACCCATTGCCGTTGAGTTGGTTTCCACTCATAGCGACCCTTTTGGACAGAGCAGCACTGCCGCATAGGGTTTCCAAGGAGCACCTGGTGGATTCGAACTGTTGACATTTTGGTTAGCAGCTGTAGCTTTTAACCACTATGCCACTAGGGTGTATATATATATATATATCCTTAACCACTACATTCTTTCGATTTCCAAGGCAGTTGTTCAAACAGAACAAGGGGATACTGAGTGAACTAAAATCAGGAAAACTGTGCATCTGAGGTGTATCCTTTCACCATATTTATTCAATCTGTATGCTGAGCAAATAATGCAAAAAGCTGAATTATATGAAGAACACAGCATCAGGATTGGAGGAAGACTAATTAACAACCTCAGATATTCAAATGATATAACCTTGCTTGCTGTAAGTGAAGAGGACTTGAAGCACTTACTGATGAAGATCAAAGACCACAGTCTTCAGTAAGGATTATGCTTCCACATAAAGAAAACAAAAATCCTCACTACTGGACCAATGAGCAACAGCATGGTAAACAGAGAAAAGATTGAAATTGTCCAGGATTTCATTTTACTTGGATCCACAATCAATGCCCATGGAAGCTTGAGTCATGAAATCGAATGATGTATTGCATTTGGCAAATCTGCTGCAAAAGATCTCTTTAAAGTGTTGAAAAGCAAAGATGTCATTTTGAGGACTAAAGCATGACTGACCCAAGCCATGGTATTTTCAACCACTTCATAGCATGCAAACACTGGACAATAAATAAGGAAGACCAAAGAATTGATGCCTCTGAGTTATGGTGTTGGCAAAGAATACTGAATATACTATGCAACTTCCAGAAGAACAAACAAGTCGGTCTTGGAAGACGTACAGCCAGAATGCTTCTTAGAAGCAGGGATGGTGAGACTTTATCTCATGTACATTGGACAAGTTATCAGGAGGGAACAGTCCCTGGAGAAGGACATTATGTTTGGTGAAGCAGAGGGTCAACGAAAAAGAGGAAGACCCTAACCGAGATGGACTGACACAGTGCCTTTAACAATATGCTCAAACATAACAGCAATCGTGAGGATGGTGCAGTACTGGGCAGTTTTTCATTCTGTTGTATACAGGGTTGCTAATGACTCGACTGCACCTAACAACAATAACAACAACATTCTTCCGATTTTCTTGGGTTGCACATTATAAACATGTATCATACTGTGTGTGTAATCTCTGAAACTTGCTTTTTTCACTCAACATTGTTTCAAAGTGTATTTGTGCTGTTACAACCAACTGTAGTTCATTCATTTTCACAGTTGTAAAATTCACCAGTGTGAATATAACAAAGTATACTCATCCACATCTCCTCCATGGGCATTTGAGTTATTGCCAGTTTTTTGCTATTGTGAACTATACAGAAATATTCTTATACATGTGTCCTGATTCACACGTGTAAGAGTTGCTCTGGGATTTATCCATGAGAAAAGAATTATTGATCATAGGGAATATGCTTGTGTGAAACAGACAGTGCGGGGTGAAAATGGTTAATACGTGCTCGACTAATAGCCGAAAGGTTGACGGTTTGAACCCACCTGGAAGTGCCTCAAAAGACAGACCTAGCGATCTGCTTGCGAAAGACCACAGCCTTGAAAGTCCTATGCAGCAGCGTACATGGGGTCGCCATGACTCATAATTGACTAGGTGGCAACTAACAACAACATTGTTGCTGAAAATCAGTGTCTTTTTATATGACATTTGATTTTTAGCCTCATGACTTTCATCGATATTCATTAGTTTCTGAATATTTAATAGATTTTCAAGCAAGCAGTCAGTGCCATTCTTTTGTTTTCATAACCAAGGTCCTATAAACTTTTTTCATTAAATTAGCTCAGCCAGTATTCGGTTTTGAGTTGCAGGTGTGATTTCTAGTGTCTGGTCTATTTTATAACAATTATGTTAGATTTTCTTTTAGAGAGCTGCTGCCACCTTTTCACAACCTTTACAAAATATGTGCCTGCATACTTCTAGTTGACTGATAATCTTTCTCAATAATGTTTTATATATTTTCCAAGTGGAATTATTCTAATGCTGCCAAACTTGATTTCTTTTTCAAGTTTTAGCTCTTCAATTTTACTTTTTAAAATAATTTTTAATTCTGTTTTGTACCTTTGGAGTTGAAAAATATCCTCCAAATTTTATTATTGCTTACTGTGACAGAACAAATATAGGGTTGTGGTACAATGGATCACTTTTATATGGCCTTTTTCACCATGGTCTTATGACTCCCACCCAAGGAACTGGCTAGAACTATGTAAATAAGGTAATTGTGGTCCACCAAGGGGATTGGTCAGTTTTGCCATCCAACTAGGCTTAAAATGAGCCATCCCAGAGGTGGGAGGAAAGAATCTCACCACCACCAAGAAAGAAGAGCCAGGAGTGGAGATTGTCTTTTGAACCTGAAATCCCTTTACTGAGAAGCTCATGGAACCAGGAGAGAGAGAGAGCTGTAACACAGAATACTCCGAGAAGCAGCCGAAGAGCAACGTGGCAGCAGAACCAGGAGACCGGCAAGAGACAGCCTGGTCCCACCGAGTGAGAAAGCTGAGTTTCTTTGGGCAAGGGGCTTGCTGGAGAAGTAGGGTGCCTCCAGGCACTTGGTGGAGCTGAGTGTGCCAACCTACAGAGCTAGACCTGAGCACTCTTGGGCTGAGGCTTACTGGTGAAGTAGAGGGCACTTATCAGCAGAGCTAAAAGAGCTTCGTAACACTTGCTTGAGCAGAGCAGGGGCCAAGGGGCCAGAGAGAGTGTCTGCAGGCACAGCTGGGAAAAGGCTGTTGGCCTGATTGAAGGACTATATTCTGAGTGTTCCTGGACCTGAATTGTAACCTGTTACTTGCCTAACAAATTCCGTACCTGCAAAGAATTATCGAACTTAGCAGAGATGTAGAGTGCCAGGAGGGGGACCGTTGGTTCAGAATTGGTAAAGATGGCGGAGAGAGGAGGCATCTTTGACCTTCACCTCATAGGAATCAGCCTTGGGCTGTTGATCTTGATTCTCCTTCCCCCTCCTGAAGTTGAAGGAGGTCAGATGCCGCCCCCACACCTTTTTCACAATGGTACTTATACAGCAGAAAAAGACACATAAATAATGTAATTGCAGTGCAAATACCTTGGTTTTCCCAAGAGGCCATTTGAAGAAAGCACAAATACTCAGTCTGTAAAAGTTAATTATTTTTCTTAGATAAGATATCCGAAGAAACACAAAGAAATTTGAAGTGGAATTGAAGGCACCATGGTGCTCAAACATTCTGAATCCACACAGCTTGGTTACATTAATTCCCTGTCTCATACAGCATTCAGGAGACAATTCTAGATTGTTTCACCACGTCAATTAATGATGATTATAATATAGCTATACATATTTTTTTTTTTTAGTTATACATATAAAATTTTTTTTTTTATATATATATACATGGCTACAGATTTTCCACGATACCTCTTCTGAGAACAGGGTCTGCTCCTTTGAATATTTTTATTTATGAGCACCAAATTTTAGTCATTGTACATAGCTAGGGTAGCAGTACAACTTCTATGTCATTTCATTTTATGACTTTTATAGAGCTTGCTATGGCTATGGGTAGGACTTCCAGCTCTGCACCTCTGCCAAAGTCTTTCATTGTAACCCCTTCATTTAGCCATGAGGCCATAACATTAAAGAGTCCTCAGGCAGTGTAAACAGGTAAATTCTCAATTGCTAGCTGAAAGTTTGAGGGTTCGAGTCCACCCAGAGGCATCTTGGAAGAAAGGCCTGGTGATTTACTTCCAAAAACTCATCCATTGAAAATCCTATTGAGAACAGTCGCACTATGAGTTGAAAAGTTGTACTATGAGTTGAGGTCAACTCAATGGCAACTGATAAAGTTGGGTGAAGACCTTTTGGTACGGTACTACAGGAATTCAGCCTCTTGGTAAGCCACTAAATCTCTACTGTCTACAAAACTGTACAAGCTAAGAAATTTCGCCAAACTTCCACACATGAGACCCAGGTTCAATTCCTAGCCAATGCACCTCAGTCACAGCCACCACCCCTCTGTCAGTGAAGGCTTGAGTGTTGCTATGATGTTGAACAAGTTTCAGCAGAGTTTCTAAACTAAGTGTAGGAAGAAAGGCCTGGCAATCTACTGCCCAAAATCAGCCAGTGAAAACACTTTGAGTCACAATGATCTGATCCAAAACTGGTCGTGGGGACGGCACAGGACCACTCAGAGTATTTCTCCATCGTGCGCGGGGTTGCCATTAGCTGGGAGTGAATTTGATGGCAGTTAACAACATATAACCAGGTTAACACATATTATCTCAGTAACGGCTTTAAGTATAGTTGTCATTACCTTTAAAATAAGATGTCACTACCATGACTACTTTCTATATTTTCATCCAGTTCAAAGCTGGAGATTGTATACCATCAATGCTCAGGTTTTAAAAATAGCATAGAAGCAACTTCTCAGCCTCCTGGTAACAAACACAACTGGGCATACCCTTCTTTTTGAAACACTTTCCTCTTTCCTGGAGGTGAGGAACTAGAACCCTCATACTCTTGGTTCTCCCAGGGGCAGATTATCCAATAAGCAAGGTAAGCACGGTGCTTACCTTGTTTACCAGGTCTTCTGTAGTGAACAATTTCACAATGGGTTAGTAAATAAGCACAAGGGTCATTTGCCCCTGTCAGGGATTGTAAATTTAAAAACAGGCTTTGATTCTGTAGGAAGGTGCTGTGGGGTTGGGAGAGTCAGATACCAGCCATACCTAGAAGCAGAATGTTTGATGTGGTGAAAAAATGTGCAAGTGTTCATTACAGATGACCGGGCAAGCAAAGTAAGCACAGCACTTCCATTGCCTATTGGATAATCTGCCCCTGGGTTCTCCTATTACCTTCCTGATATTTTATTCTCTGCTATTTCTGTCTGACTTCTAAATGGTTATTGCAATGCTTCCAGGCCCTGTTAGAGCCTCTTCTCTGTCTACAATCTCTTCCCAGATGATCTCATCCAGTCCTGTAGCTTTAATAAAATCTGCTCACTGCCCATTCACAGAAATTTTTCTCCCCCTTGACATCTTACTTAAGCCAACTTGCACATTCACCTGAGTATTTAGATGACTAACAGACATCTCAAGAGTAACACGTACAAAGTAAAATTACGCATTTTGGTCACTCACTCCTACCCTCTATTCCTCTCCTGTTCTTCATGGCACCACCATCCAGCCAAGCCAAAAACCCAGAAATTACTTGTGATTCCTCCCTTCCCCTCACCGCCACTTCCAATCTATCAGCAAATCCCATGCTCAACGTCTTAAACCTACATTAAATCCTTGCACTTCTTTCCACCTTTATTTTGGCCCAAGTTTGACCCTTACTACTACAATGACCTAACTAATCTCTCTGCTTCCACTCTTCCACCGCAGAATCCTTACTCCTAACAAAACACAGAGGTATCTTTTTCTTTTTAAAATGAAAACTTTATCCGTGCCCCACCTAAAATTTTGCAATATATTACCGGAGTACTTAGAATAAAGTCCCAACTCCTTAACCATGGTCTAGTGGGTAATGGTGATCGGGCCCCATTCAGCCTCTCCCATTTGATCATTTATCCTTCTCCCTCTCATGCATCTCCCTTGCAAGGAGGCCAAACTTAAGTCCTCAAATCCTTTGCATTGTCTAGTTTCTCTTCTGGAGGCCCGCCAGAACTCATTCCAAACTAAGCCTCTTCAGAGACGCCCTCCTGACTGTCGTATATAATTTAGTACCCCGTTTATTTCCATTACAGCTAACATTGCTATCAATAATTATTTATTTGTGCATTTGTATATTTTATGATTCCCTCTGCTAGAATTGGAAACCCTGATGGCATAGTGGTTAAGGGCTATGGCTGCTAACCAAAAGGTCGGCAGTTTAAATCCACCAGGCACTCCTTGGAAACTCTATGGGGCAGTTCTACTCTGACCTACAGGGTCACTATGAGTCAGAATCGACTCAACAACAACGGGTGTGGGTACCACTAGAATTTAAGTTCCACATTAGGAACGTTTCACCACTATTTTCCTAGGAACTTAGTCTAGAACAGTGCCTAGCTCATTAGGGTCACTTGATAAATATTTATTAAAGGGATAAATGAATAAAACCGCTCCTCCTGATACCCAACAACCAACAACACAAAACAAGGCCTTGAATTCTTTTCATTTCTATGCCAAATTTAATAATCTCGGATAAATTTTTGATTTGTGAGCTAATCTCTAATTTCAAGAAATAAAAAAAAAAAACTAGTGCAGCAATTCAAAATTACAGTTTCTCTGCATGTCAGCTATTACATGTGAGTCAAAAATACAATCACACTCACAAAGCCAAAACATTCACATTTATTTTTACTTCTGAGAAACTTCAAGAGCAGAAGCACTTCTCTGCAAAGTCGATTGTAATTTACACTCATTAAATTATCTGTCTTTTCAGACAATGGAATAATAATAGTCTAAGTGATTTGAGAAGAGTGGCTGGCTTCAGCCAAATCCTCCTATTCTTTTCAAGATTTATCCTCAGAAATACTAAAGACTTCTGTGTCTTCAAAGCCATGTTTGGGGACACTAAAAAACTGATACACATCATAGACATTAGAAATCTCAAAACATCCTTCCGTAACAAGTGTAGTAGTAATTCAGTAAAGGTAAAATATAAATTTGACCAGCATCAATACACTCCAGCAGTTAAAGGTGATATTCTAAAGATATGACACTCACAAAGAACCCTTGGCTTTGCAGCCACCATACCAAGGTGAAGGTAAACAATCTCCAATATAAATATTTGGATATGTGAATGAAAAAGGGTAAAGCTTTTTTCCTGAGAGGATAAACTCCTCAAAAGCTCGGATATTTAAGAGGCAGACTATAAAAGAGGGAAGTGTCGAGAGAATTTAAACATAAGTTCAACATTTTGGTCTGCCACTTATTAGTTTATATGTTATACATTACTAGTTTACAATATTACATATCTTTCCTTCATCAAATATTCACTGAGCATTTACTCTGTCAGGGACTGCACTAGGTACTAGGGCTATAAAATAAAATAAGATTTGGTCCTTGACTGTGGGGACCATGGTCTTGGGAAATAGCTGAATTGGCATAACACAGTTTATAGAGAAAATGTTCTACATTCTACTTTGGTGAGTAGCATCTGGGGTCTTAAAAGCCTGTGAGCAGCCATCTAAGATACTCCACTGGTCTCAACCCTTTGGGAGGAAGGGAGAATGAAGAAAACTAAAGGTACAAGGGAAAGATTAGTCCAAAGGACTAATGGACCACAACTCTCACAGTCTCCACCAGACTGAGCCCAGTACAACTAGATGGTGCCGGGCTACCACCACTGATTTCTCTGACAGGGATCACAATAGAGGGTCCCAGAAAGACCTGGAGAAAAATGTTGAACAAAATTCTAACAAAAAAAAGACCAGACTTACTGGTCTAACAGAGACTACAGAAACCTGGAAAGTATGGCCCCGGATACTCTTTCAGCTCAGTAATGAACTCACTTCTGAGGTTCACCTTTCAGCCAAAGATTAGACAGGCCCATAAAACAAAATGAGAGTCCAGCCCAGGGGCAAGGACTAGAAGTCAGGAGGACACAGGAAAGCTGCTAATAGGGAACCCAAGATTGAGAAAGGGGACTGTTGACATGTCATGGGGTTGTTAAACGTCATAAAATAATATGTGTGGTACTAACTGTTTAATGAGAAACTAGTTTATTCTGTAAACTGTCATCTAAAGTACAATTAAGTAAATAAATAAGTAAAGGCCAAAGACATGGGGGAAAAAAAAAAAAAACTGGTCCTTGATTTTGTATAGTTTAGAGCCAAGTAGGTTTCTCCTAAATGGGAATAATACTAATTCCACTAATAGTCATAAAAGTTAAAGTAAGCAACACACTTAGCATAATAGAAAACACTTAATAAACAAATTATTACTTTTGTAATTTCAACCAAGTTACTCTAACCCACGGACTATGTGGTTCCTCATACCAGCTTAGGATGTACATCCAAAATGAAAATTTAGACTCATTCAATTCCATTGTCAAGAATCAAACTGTAACTATTTTCTTTATTTTCCTAGGCATAAAATGAATGATACAGTATAAAAAAAAAAAAAAAGTAACTTTCAAAATTCCAGGGTGACTAAAGGTTTATTTAAGAAACATTTCATTGGCCTCAATGCTTTAGTTCAATGACAAGGTACAAAAACATACCTTGTTGATATATTTACCAACCAAGATTTTTTAACATAATATCTTCAACAAGTTTGCCGTTAAAAATTAGATGTTAAAAGCAGTCAGGGAAAAGTGCACATTCAGTACCCACTGGAGATTCAAGAGTTTTTTTTTTTTTTTTTTTTAGTTTCTTATTCTCCATTTTGTAACAATTAATTGGTTAAGTCTAGGAATGTAGCCAAGTAGTATTACTCCGTTTCACAGAGAATTACTGTCCCTAATTCAGCTTTACATGAGACTCCTACAGTGTAATAGAACTACTTTATGACTATCTTAAAAAGTAGTCTCTTATCTCCTCATATAGTAAAAGATTATATTACTGTTCAAAAGTCTAAGCCTTTACCAAGCCCTCAAATAAGTGTGCTAATTACTCGAAGTGACATGAGAAGCAAGACAAATGAAAGAGCAATAAAATTGTCAGTTCTTTTGAAACTAGACTTCAATAGTCCACCATTACTATTAGCTTAACATCAGGATTCTAGAGAGGTATAGCTAGCTAAAATATAAAGAATGTTCAAACTAAAGAAAATAAACCATTGGCTTAACTTCTCAAACATTAAGATAGTTTTCATGTTATTTCATTAACATCAAAGATCAAGTTTGATATTGTAGGTCAATAAATATGTAAATAGCAAAGTGCTAAATAAATGTACAGAATTAGTACTACCAAATTGTCTCAGTATTACCAGACAGAGCGTTGTTACATATGATAAAGACTGTAGGGGTCCCTGGGTAAAAAAAAAAAAAAAAGGTCCTCTTATCAATTTAGTATAAAATGAGTTTTTAATTAGAAAAAGCTTCCTTTCCTCCTTGATTACAAAAGGAAAGCATAATGCAGAATTTCTTTCTTATACACAGAGGGTAATAACTTTTTTAAAATTACCAAAAGGCAAATACTCATTTTATTAAATCCCTTAACAAAATGCCTTTGACATGTATCTATTGCCCCCAAGCTCACAGACACACCCTCACAAAATTCTGTCTTTTCAATTCTTTATCAATTCATTTATGTAAGTAAATGTAGAGAAAACCTAAATGTAGCAATCATGTTGTGAACATACATCTTTACTACTTTTAATCTTCCTTTTAACAAAGAGAGTACACTATCTGATACAGAGTAACCCAAAGAAAACTACAGAGGACATGAAATTGGTCCTTGATGGGTTGTCAAGAAAAAGTGTAACAATTTCGAATGTTGAATCTTAACTTGCAAATATAGAAGAGCCATATATATTCCACCATATTAAAGAATATTACCTTGCTGGGATATGAAGATAATATTATAAACCCTATTATAAAGATATGGGTTCCAGGTAGGCTCTAGGAAAACACAAAGAACATGGATCTAGAAGGTGGCCAACTCAGTGGTATATGGTGCTTAGGTGCCCTAGAACTTTGTCTGCCAAGGACCATAGGCACAGACACCCAAAATATGACACCAAATTATGATCCAATGAATACAGTATCATTAAAGAACATGTACTTATTTAATGTCAATTTAGGAAAATCTCTTTATGGAGGAACAGAGACATAATTGAACCAGTTCTGATTCATAGAGACTCTATAGG
Organism: Elephas maximus indicus; assembly: GCF_024166365.1. Taxonomy (NCBI): domain Eukaryota; kingdom Metazoa; phylum Chordata; class Mammalia; order Proboscidea; family Elephantidae; genus Elephas; species Elephas maximus. Next base: position 122,134,025 of record NC_064822.1, read on the forward strand.
GCAGAGTAGAACTGCCCCATAGGGTTTCCTGGGCTATAAATCTTTATGGAAGCAGATTGCCACATCTTTCTCCCACTGATCAGCTGGTAGGTTTGAAGGCAGACCTTTTGTTAGCAGCCTAGCACTTTAAACACTGCACCATTAGGGCTCCTCAACATAGATATAGATTTGCCCATATCTGAGAGCCAAGGAAGGAACTAGAAAATTTCTCAAGGTCTTTTCCATTCCTATATCTCACTATTACAATCAGAATGCTGTATTCTTAGCAAATCTAAACCAAACTGATAGTAGCTTTTTCCCAAAGTCAGTTTATTGTCTGAACTGAAGTGTAATTTTTAATCCTAGAGTGATCCAATAGTGCAATTTCAGGAAGCAAGTTTTGCATGAAGGAGCCTACATTTCACTGTCAGAGAGTTACAAAAGATGACAGTTTGTAATTCCATGGATGAAATGAAGGACGTTCACCTATCAGGAAATCTGGAGAGAGAGGTATCCAGGGCCCTGGCACACAGGGTGAGTAGTCAGTCAAAAACCCATAAACTATAACAAGCATTTTGACCTTGGAGTCACAACATTTTCAAGCTTCTATTTTCTTATTTGTAAAAATGGAAGTGAATTACTAAAGTATGAGGAAAGTCATCCAATTTTCAGAGTAACATATCCATGCCTGGGGATGCGAAGTTAAGTAAGGGACAGAATCTTCTCACAGGTAAAGATGACTCGCAGGATGTTGTATATAACATTCTGAAACTGGGGGGGGAAATTCTAGATTAGAAAACACATCCATCAGCATATGGAAGATAGTTAAGGCAGTGAGCCAAGATAAGATCAACCAGGAAAGGGTTTTGTGTTAGCAGAGCAAGAGAAGAGGATAAATCCCCCAAGAAATACCAATATTTAAAGAGAAGTAAGGGAAAAGATGTCTGATAAAGAGGTATGAGAAGAACCAGGAATGTGCAGTCAATGGAGGCTAGAGAGTCATGTGGGAAGAAATTAATTAGCCCTGGCAAGAGCAGCAAAGAATAATAAAGGGATTAAAAACTCTTCACCAAATGTTTACAGAATGGAGATGGGAGGAGTTAAGAGTGGTCATACCTAAAGGCTTCCAGTTTTTCCATAAATTATGAGGTACTGTAGACTGTAGAAAATGAAAATGGAAAGTTTGAGTAGAGTCTTGAAAAGAATGGTAAAGGTTCATTCACTGAGAGAAATATAATAATATAAAATTTTGCTGGGCTACTAGAAGGAATAAATTATATGCTGTCTTTAAAATATGTAAAGATGATATATTTATTTAAAAAATAATTATCAAAGCAGGTTATGTGAAAGAACACATGTACATAAAACAAATTCCTGACTTCAAGATTTCAACTGTGCAAATGGTTTACAATGCAATGCAAAGTAAGTGCCCAAAACAGGGTCATGAGAGTTCTTTGTGTATGTGGGTGTGTGTGTGTGTCTGGAGGGGTGGTGTCATACTGATCCATTCAGTCTCTCGAGACGCAACGCTTAAACTAATAAGATGATTCATGTTATTCAGGGGTACTATTCACATCAAGAAAAGAAATATTCTCCTGTTTCATTCATTAATAACACAATTTGGATGTCAGGAACATAAACTAATATGACTCACTAGAGCAATGGTGGAGAGAACATTCCCACCTGGCTTCCACAGGGTACAGTTAACTGAGCACAGCCAGCATCTGAAGAAACTGGGTAAATGGAAAGCTGTAACTCTCTGCCAGTTCTTCATCTCATTGGGCAATGTTCTCCCCATACAGTGACTCTGTTGTAAGCATAATCAACAAGCCTAAGGGGCACATAAGAGGTACCAGTAGGGCAGGGCTGGTGGTAACAGTGGTATAAACAATACCCCCATCCATGAGGAGCTGCCAATTTAACTGAAAAATAAAACACAACCCGAGAAACTTTAAACAACAATAAGATTGCCCAGGCTGCTCAAGACAACTCGAGAAGAGATATGGGCTGCCGTCAAGTCAATTCCAACTCAAAGTGGTCCAATAGGACAGAGTAGAACTGCCCTATAGGGTTTCAAAGGAGTGGCTGGTGGATTTGAACTGCGGACCTTTTGGTTAGCAGCCAAGTTCTTAACCACTGCACCACCAGGGCTCCAGAAGAGAGATAGCCCAAGCTTATTCAAAATTCTTACCAAATCCATGCTATAGGCTATAATTTACTTAAAAAAAGAAACACTTAAGGTAAAACTGTGAAAGAGACAGGAATTAAGCTGGGCCTTAAAACTAGGTAAAGGTCGAGACTGCATGCAGCAGAGAAAAACCAGCCAGTCTCGTTGTAATTACTATCTCCTTTGCCATCACTGCTGATAAACTCACTCTGTGCAACTCTGAGCCATCTGTGTTTCTTCAAAGTGGGTAAATATCAGCTCTAACACTGCCAATGATTTGTGCGACTCTATTTTAGGAGGCATTTTGTTTCAAAGATCAGATGTTTGACTGTTTCTTTGTCTTTAGGGTTTGCAAAAATAAGACAAGTAATTTGCCTACTTGTTCCCTGCATGGCTGATGAGTGACATCATGTACAGATGTTCACAAAGGTTGTATTTACTGGCATTTTGTCCTCACAGTTTTCGGAAGAAAATAGCCATGTTTATTTCACCTTATACTTTTCTGGGCCATTAAGATTGAGTTGGACAGCTTCTCTGGATTTAGATTTTGCATTTTACCCCAAAAATAATAATAATTTACCATAATTAGCGCCCTGACAATCACTCAGCAGCAGGAATTTCCCTTCCCCAATTCTTTACTCTGTACTCCTACCTTCACCCATCTAGTTTCAGACTCTAGGCAACATTTCAAAGAAAGAAGAATATCCTTGGCCCAGTCCTCTAAAAACTCTAAACGATCAACAGCCCTACCATTTCTCTTATGCTCATTATTCCCATGTCAAACAAGTTCCGTGTACCATCAAGCTGAGCTGTGTTTAACTCTTTGCATTTCTGGGTAAAATCATGGCATTTTGCACTGACACATCACTTGAAATTATTTTTTCCTCTGCTACCAAACTAAGTGCCATCAGGAATTGATTGTCAGGCTTAGGTACAAGTACTGAAGATACAACCCCAAGTCTTTAAAAAGCCAACACTTCCCATGTATTCATTGAGAGGGTCGTCTGTCCTAAGCTGTGGTCTGGGCAAAAGCAAGAACAAGGACAGGCTGGTACTAGAGAAGCTGAAAGTAAGACTGAGAGTCATGAATAGTACTTGGGGTAAAACTAGGGTTGATTACATGAAATCTGAAGGAGAGACACCAAAAACTTGAGAAGGTAAAATATCTGAGCAACCTTCAGGAAATAAGAAGTGCAGGTGAGATGAGGGAGTTGAGCAATCAAAAGCAAACAGCATAAAACACAGAAGAGAGTGTACAGAACCTCAAAATTCTAGGTTAGAAAACACATACATCAGGATACGGAAGAGAGTTAAGACAATGAGACAAGATAAGATCAACCAGTAAAGAGTTTTATATCAAAGAGGAGTAACCAGACTAAAGCCAAGCAGAACCTGCTGCCTCATCCACACCAGCTCACAGTGCTCATCCACCCCTTACTGAGGAGGAACTTAAAAATGTCGTCCAAATTCCCCGGTGGAACCTAATGATACTGATAGTTACAATTTATCAAGTGCCTATGTTGCCTATGTAGTAAGTATTTTATATATATATATATAATTTAAACCAAGACAACTTTCTAGTGCATTTATTAATTTCCTATTTTACATACGTGAAACTCAAGGCTCAGATAGGTTAAAATAACTTTCTGAAGGTCACCCAGAAAGTAAATGCCAGAGCTAGAATTAAAAGTATTCATTCCTCTATAACATGTTATTTACACTGGAATTTATGCCTAGTAAAATGCGTATAGTTCTCATTCTAGCACTATGCTGTCCAGTATGATAGTCACTAGTCACATGTTTATAAGGTTTTCACGGGCCAATTTTTTCAGAAATAGACTGCCAGGTCCTTCTTCCTAGTCTGCCTTATTCTGGAAGCTCTGCTGAAACCCGTCCACTATGGGTAGCCCTGCTGATGTTTGATATACCAGTTGGCATACCTTCCAGAATCATAGCAACATGCAAGTTGCCACAATATGACAGACGAGTCATGGCCAAGAAATTTGAAAGATAGCAACCTGGCCAATTGACTGGAAAAGATACGTATTTGTGAACTTTCCAAAGAAAGGCGATCCAATGAAATGCAGAAATTATCAAGCAATATCATTAATATCAAACACAAGTAAAATTTTGCTGAAGATAATTCAAAAGCTGTTGTAGCAATACATCAACTAGGAACTGCCAGAAATTTGAGCCAAATTCAGAAGAGGACGTGGAAGGATGGATTTCATTGCTAATGTCAGATGGGTCTTTGCTGAAAGCAGAGACTACCAGAAAGATATTTACCCGTGCTTTATTGACTATACAAAGGCATTCAACTGTGTAGATCATAACAAACTATGGATAACATTGAGAATAATGGGAATTCCAGAACGCTTAATTGTGTTCATAAGAAACCTGTACATAGACCAATAGAGAGTTGTTCAAAGAGAACAAGGGGATACTACATGGATTAAAACAGGAAAGGTATGTGTCAGGGTTGTATCTTTTCACCATACTTATTCCACCTGTATGCTGAGGAAATAATCTGAGAAGCTGGACTAGATGAGGAACTCGCCATCAGGATTGGAGGAAGGTTCATTAACAACCTGCATTATGCAGATGACACAACCTTCCTTGCTGAAAGTAAAGAGGACTTGAAGCACTCACTGATGAAGATCAAAGACCAGAGCACCCAGTATGGATTATACCTCAACATAAAGAAAACAAAAATCCTCACAACTGGACCAATAAGCAACATCATGAAAAAGGGAGAAAAGATTGAGGTTGCCCAGAATTTCATTTTACTTGGACCCACAATCGACACTCATGGCAGCAGCAGTCAAGAAATTAAATGACACATTGTATTGGACAAATCTGCTGCAAAAGACCTCTTTAAAATGTTGAAAAGCAAAGATGTCCTTTAGAGGACTAAGGTGCATCTGACCCAACCCATTCAATCACCTCATATGCATGTGAAAGCTGGGCAATGAATAAGGAAGACCAAAGAAGAATTGATACCTTTGAATTATGGTGTTGGCAAATAATATTAAATATGCCATGGACTTCCAGAAGAACAAACAGGTCTGCCTTGGAAGAAGTACAGCCAGAACTCTTCTCAGAAGCAAGGATGGCGAAACTTTTTCTCACTTACTTTGGACATGTTATCATGATGGCCCTGGAGAAAGACATCATGCTTGGTAAAGTAGAGGGTCAGACAAAAAGAGGAAGACGCTTAACAAGATAGATTGACACAGTGGCTGCAATGATGGGCTCCACCATAGCAACAATTGTGAGGATGGCACAGGACTGAACAATGTTTCATTCTGTTGAACATAGATAGGGTCACTATGAGTTGAAAATGACTTGAAGGCATCTAACAACAATAGCCACATGTAGCTGATGAGCCCTTGAATTGCATCTGGTGCCAAATGTTGAAATGATAATATTTTACATATCATGGGTCAAATAAAATATGTTGCAAAAGTTAATTTTACCCATTTCTTTTTACTTTTTTTTTTTAATGTGGCTACTACAAATTTTTAAATTTTACATATGGCTCATACTATATTTCTATTTAAAAGCACTGCTCTAGAATATAAGTTGCCTTTCTCAAGAAGACTTTTTAAAACAAAACACAGAACTTCAAATATTTAGCCATTGAAAGACAATATCCGGAGGAGAAAAAAAAGTCAACAAATTGCCCCAAGTTTTTTTTTTTTTTTTAATATATACCTGTTTTACCTTCCTCACTAGAATCACTGTTTACTGCTGCTGCCATCCTTCTGGCATCCAAGTGTGCAAGCAAACTCCTCCCTTACTCACCCTTTGTACAGCTAAGAAACCTAGCTAGTTTCTGCAAGAAATAGTTTTTGAACTACTGTGAAAAAACAGAAGTAAACCAAAGGAAATTGAAGGAATATTAAATAGATCTGACCTTAGTTAACTTGCACAGGAGCTTCTAGACCTAATCCTCTCTCAGAAAGAAAGCAACCCCCTAGGCCAGGAGTCATAGATATAAAAGCTTATAGAATACTCACTGTTTATATAAATAAGAAAAGTAGGTCTGGTGTAGACAACAGGGAGTGATGTGACTGTGTAAATAAAGGCATCAAATTCAAAATTCAAAAAAAAAAAAAACCTCTCTAATAATTGTTAAGAAGGTAACTAGGAACAAGCTTCTCTTCCAATTCTGAGGCTGTAGGATTCAGTGCCCTGAAATGAACACAAAGTTAAGAAAGAACTGGGAAAGGAAGTAGAGGTGCTAAGAAGAGAAACTGAATAAAAAATAGCCCTGATTACTATACAGAGTACCCATCCCTGTAAGACTCAAGAGGTCTGCATCATTTGACATTTATAATATAAAGGACTTAATGTTTCTCAAAATACTTTATAAATATTTTTTATTATTATAGACCATAATCCCTGGAGGTAGCACTAACTCAACTGCTTTTGTTAAAAAAGAAGAGAAGTAGGATAGGCATTAGAGAAGAAATATACTCAACATTACATTATTTAAAATAAAATAGCACATTGAGTCCCCGATTCTGATTCTGGCCTCAATCTATGGAGTCACAGGCGCAGGAGCATGTGAATAGTGGACAAGGATCTGACTTGCAAGTATCTGTAACATTCCGTATTTGTTGTGCAACTTTGCTTTCTCGACAACTTAATTCCTACGAAAATGAATGGGGTCAGTAATAATGGGAGCCAATGCCTGTCACATAAAAAAAAAAAAGTCATCATCTGGTCAGAGAAAAACATGTGCCTGTAAAATAACTATGCCCAGCCTAAAAGAAGACTTCAGGACAATCAGATGATAACCCTTCAAAAGGTCCCATCATCTGAGTCTTGAGGGCTATGATTTCCCCAAATTCAGAATAAAGATAACAAAAGAAATATGTTATCTTTGGAAGTGGCTATGTGGTATAGTAATAAAGGCATTGGACTGAAAGAGAAAGACCTAGATTTAGTCCCAGCTCCCCACCACCCCAATTAATCTGAGACAGGACATTTAACCTTGCTGGAGTTAGACTGTTAAGCCCTGGTGGCAAAGTGGTTAAAGCATTTGGCTGCTAACTGAAAGGTCTGTGCTTCAAACCCGACAGCTGCTCCGTGGGGAGAAAGATGTGATAGTCTGCATCAGTAAAGATTACAGCCTTGGCAAAATCATAGAAGCTTCATAGACACATCCAAACTCCCTGAGGGACCGAATTACTGGGCTGGGGAACACGGTCTCGGGGGACATCTAGCTCAATTGGCGTAACATAGTTTATAATGAAAATGTTCTACATCTTACTTTGGTGAGTAGCATCTGGGGTCCTAAAAGCTTGTAAGCATCCATCTAAGATACTTCACTGGTCCCATCTCATCTGGGACAAGGGAGAATGAAGAAAACCAAAGACACAAGGGAAAGATTAGTCCAAAGGACCAACAGACCACAACTACAACAGCCTTCACCAGACTGAGTAGAGCACAACTAGATGGTGTCTGGTTACCACCAGTGACTGTTCTGACAGGGATCACAACAGAGGGTCCAGACAGAGCTGGAGAAAAATGTAGAACAAAATTCAAAGTCATTAAAAAAAAAAAAACACCAGTCCTACTGGTCAACAGAGACTGGAAAAACCCGAGTATGGCCCCCAGAAACATTTTTAACTCAGTAGTGAAGTCATACCTGAGGTTCACCCTTTAGCTAAAGACTAGGCAGGCCCATAAAACAATAATACGCATAGCTTAACCATGTATAAGAGACTAAATGGGCACACCAGCCCAGAGGCAAGGATGAGAAGGCACGATCGGGCAGGACAGCTAGACAAATGGAAAAGGGAAAGTCAAGGTCAAGAAGGGAAGAGTGTTGACACATCACAGGGTTGACAACCAATGCCACAGAACAGTATGTGTATTAATTGTTTAATGGGAACTAATTTGCTCTGTAAACCTTTGTCTAAAGCACAATTTAAAAAAAAAAAAAAAAAAGAGAGAGAGAGATTACAGACTTGAAGCCCTACGGAGTAGTTCTACCATCCTAGAGGGTCGCTTTGAGTCAAAATTGACTCAACAGCAGTGCGTTGGGTTTTTTTTTTGTTTGTTTGTTTTTTTGTTTTTTTGCTTGTTTTGGAGTTCAACTAGATGATAACTCAGAGCCCTAATATTCTAAAATTCTGTGACGGTGATACATGTTCTTTAAATCTATTCTATGCAATTAAAATAATGCCATGTAAGGACCAGACCAGTTTTTACTGTAGGCGAAGAGAGTAATGAGATTTAGAAATCCACCCAAACACTATTCCTTCTCCCTACATTTGTTATCAATGCCTTGATCTTAAGGATGAAAACCCATGAGTAGAGTTGCAAGCTGCATAAGGACAGAAAAGTGTTAAAAGTCCAGCTGAGAAAGCATTAAAGTCAAATTTCACTTACTTCATCATTTTGCCATGGGCTAGCCCCAGGACCTAATGATGAATTTCTATTAAGGTTTTAAAGCTAACTTCATATTAAAAGTGAAGAGGAGGCCCAGAATATAGATATTATATTCACCATACTGCCCCATGAATTGCTCAATGGGAGTTTGGCCAATGACCTTGAATGTCTGTGAGGGTGAAATTGTAGTATTTAGAAAGCCTAGTTATTTGAAACTACCAATTGCTGTTGTCAAGTGGATTCCAACTTACGGCAACCCGTGTGCTTCAGAGTAGAACTGTGCTCCATAGGGTTTTCAATGGCTTTTTTGTAAATAGATCACCAGGCTTTTCTTCTGAGGTGCTTCTGGGTGGACTTAAACCTCCAATCTTTTTGATAGCAGCTGGACATTTTAACTGTTTGCACCACCCAGGGACTCCATTTGAAACTATAAAGCACTCTAAGTTCATGAAAATTATTAGTGTTATTCCAGTTGAAATCTCTCTTGGACCATCACTAAGCAAAGAAATCAATAGATAAAAGAGATTTTTCTTCAATTGCAGGCCAGGCCATTACAACTCTCAAAATTTCATTCAAATATTATCGTATATCATGCATTCATTCAACTAGCATTTATTTTGTGCATATTTTATCAGGCAGGGGATCAAGAGTTGAAAAAGAAATAGGCTAGATTTTTATTTTCTAAATATATTATTTTCTGTTTGAAGAGCCATTTAAAAATTGTTTATATATGTAGTCTAAGGCTAACAAGATTTTCATGTTTCTCTACAATTCTATTTCCTAGATTAATATAGTTTAAGGATTTGATGGGACCAAAAACATTGTCTAGTTCAAATACTCATCCAATCCTTTCCACAAGATCCCCACCAAGTGCTGTCCCCCATATTGTGGAAATTATCCAACTAAGAAGTACTCACTCCTTCCAAGAACTATTCTGTTAGACATTCATCTATTGAGACAAACTCATTTTCCCAATAGATCCTGGTTCTAAGCCATACAAATCAAGTCAGATTCCTCATCTATAAGAGATATTCCTAAATAGTAGAGGACAGCTATCTCCTTTTCCCTGATTGATCTAAGCCACTGTAGGCCTTGAGCCCCTCCTCACACGAATGGGTAAAACCCTTTGCCACTAAGGTTCCAGTTTGTCTATGTGCATTGTGAAATGTGAGATCTAGAACTGAACATGATAAAAGAAGAATATATACCATAATAAGTTAAATATTGGCCTTGTATTAGGCCTATGTTAAAACATCAGCTCTAAAACCGTCAACTGTTTGACCTTCAGCAAGTTAATTAACCTCTCTGAGTTTATATTACTTTATCTAAATCTCCCCAAATTAGGGATCATAGTGTTTCATTAGACTCCTCAAAAGTTGATTGTGAGGATTTGATATGATGGAGTAAATACAATACTTAGTGCAGTATCTGATACACAGTAAGAACTTAACAAATGGTAGTTATTGTTACGTTGTTGTTATTGTTTTTACTTTCCAGGTATAATCAGATAAGCCTAAGGTAAAGCATGACTGTTAAATTGTTGTTTAAATTTTACTTGAAGACTTTTTCACCTTTTGATGGCAATTCTGTGCTTTTGTTTTTTTATTCTTGGTAACTCACCTTGTAGCTTTTGCTTTCATCCCATTTTTTATTAAGAAAAAATTATAGAGTGGGAACACTTGAGTTATGTGTCCCAGTAAAAGTTATGTGGGTTCAAGATAAACCTTTCATTCCCCATTGACAGAACCATAGTGAAAATTCCAAATTAATCTAAGATGCTCTCCATTTTTGCTTGAAAACAATTAAGGAAAGATATATTTCAGGTTTTATGCTTCCTTATCCAAATTATGTACAGATGCTACATGGAAATGTATGCTTAATAGCTACATCAGCTATGATAAGTTCACTCACATCATTGTCATTCATGTCTAATTAACCTAAAGGCCCAACTGGGAGTGGTAAGAACTTGCACAAGGCAAGGTGAGTGAGTCATGTGGATCTCCCAGCCCCCAGTCTGCCATCTGAATATACAAGGATAGGAGAGGGAAATGGAGTTGAGTATTCAAGATCAAGAGGGGTAACAGTCAAGAGAACCTGGCAGGACTTGCTTAGTAGCAGAGCTCTGAAGCTCTTGGCATGGACATTTTCTTTTCTTTAATAATGAAATAGTAAGGAAAAGCATAAAACTACCCCTACGAATATAAGTCTAGACTGCAATGTGAAGGAAGTACACAATATTATTTATTACCACTTTCACCAGTCAGAAATTAAACGTTCAATTTGCTTTAATAATAAGGTCAGAGTTACATCCAGTTCTTTGTACAGTGTCATGGATTGAATTGTGTCCCCCAAAAATATCTGTCAACTAAGTTAGGCCATGATTCCCAGTATTGTATGATTGTCTACCATTTTATTTTCTGATGTGATTTCCCTATGTATTGTAAATCCTATCACTATGATGTAATAAAATGGATTAGTGGCAGTTATATTGATGAAACAAACAAGATTACACAGTTCTTAACCCAATCTCTTTTGAGATATAAAAGAGAGAAGTGAGTAGAGAGACATGGGAACCTCATACCACCAAGGAAGCAGTGCCAGGAGCAGAGCACATCCTTTGAACCTGAGTTTCCAGCGCTGAGATGCTCCCAGACCAAGGGAAGACTGAGGACAAGTACCTTCCTCTAGAGCCAACAGAGAGGGAAAACTTTCTCCTGGAACCAGCACCTTGAATTTAGACTTGTAGCCTATTAGACTATGAGAGACTAAATTTCTCTTTGTTGAAACCAACCACTTGTGTTATTTCTGTTATAGCAGCACTAGATGACTGGGATTTTTTTTTTTTTTTTTTTTTTTTTTTTGACCAAGACAAATAGTCTCGTGACAAGGGCAACCATGTTCTGCTTGATGATATCCACCAGGGAGGGGCTCACTATCTCCGAAGACATCCCATACCGTTGTGAAGATTTCTCTTGGTTATAAATTTCTTTCTTTTATTTGAACTCTATACTACTCATAACTCCCATCCAAAGACCTTGTCTGTGCCCTCTAGAGCAATTTGTCAGGAAGCTCAGAGGGTGGGAGATTAAGGGGAAGGAGATGGAGGCAGAGCATTTTTCCCTGTTGCCTGTCAAAGCAACCTGAGCCATTTATTTCTTCTAGAGGACAAGCTCCACTGGATGTCAGAGAAGGATAGAATGAGAATGGTTGTCTGTTGCCCAGCCAAAGGTCTGTTGAAGTTAACAAGTCCTCTGTCAAGCACATAATTTAATGACCTAGAATTAACATCATGGAAAAAAGTGTCCTAGCCAACAGCCAGACGAAGCCTAGCCCCATGAAAGAGAATCAATAACCAAGTTCTGGAAAACACAAATGAAACTTTGCTCAGGAACCTTATGAAGCCTAAGAATGTATGCAGATCCAGAAAGGCAGGATTGGGTAATCCCTGGGGTTTCCCAAATTATGTCAGCCATAAAAACTGTGCTTTTCTAAAATGCAGGCTTTTATGGAGCAGGAGAAAAGTAGGGTGCAGAACTCAAATTCTGATAAAAAGACCAGACTTAATGGTCTGATGGTCACTGGAGGGACCCCAGAGAACATTGCCCCTGGACTCTCTGTTAGCCCAAAACTAAAACCATTCCCGAAGCCAGTTCTTCAAAAATTAGACTGGATTATAAGACAAATGATAATGGCAAGGAGCGTGTTTCTTACCTCAGGTAGACACATGAGACTAAGTGGGCACCTCTTGTCTGCATGCAAGATGAGAAGGCAGGGGGAACAGGAGCTGGTTGAATGGACATGGGAAATACAGAGAGGAGAGGAGGAGTGTGCTGTCACATTATAGGGAGAGCAACTAGGGTCACATGACAATATGTGTATAACTTTTTGTATGAGAAACTGATATGAATTGTAATCTTTCACTTAAAGCACAATAAATAAAAATAAAATAAAATGCAGGCTTTTAAGTTACACCTTTGGAGATTCTAATTCAGGACTCCTGGTGGTATGGTGGTAAAGAGCTCAGCTGCTAACCAAAAGGTCGGCAATTCAAATCCACCAACTGCTCCTTGGAATCCCTACGGGACAGTTTTTCTGTGACTCATAGGGTCGCTATGAGTCGAAACCAACTCCACGGCACCTAACAAGTAACAGTATGAGGCCCAGGAGTCTGGATTTGCCTTAGATGATTCTGAGGCTCTCCTGAGAAATACTGGTGCCATGGTTAACAGCTCCGGAGTGACACAGACCTGAGTTAATATCTAGGCTTTGCCAGGACTAGCTATATTTCCTCTTTAGTAAAATGGAAATGATATAATGGTTGTTACAAGGATTAAATAAGAAAATATATGTAAAGCATACAGCACAGTGCTGTGCCTACTTTAGTCATTAAGTAATTTATACCAAACCCCACTGCCGTTGAATTGATTCTGACTCATAGCTACCCTGAAGGACAGAGTAGAACTGCCCCATAGGGTTTCCCAGGCCGTATATTTTTACAGAAGCAGACTGCCACATTTTTCTCCTGTAGAGTGGCTGATGGATTCGAACCACCAACCTTTCGGTTAGCAACCAAGAACTTGACCACTGTGCCACCAGGGCTCTTTAAGTAATTTACAGCAATTTTTTTTTCATTACTACAATATACTGATTTCAACATTCTCCCATGAAATTAATTACACTGTCAAGACAAGTTTCCCCTCTTGACTGCCCTATTTCTGATGTTCTGATTGAAATCCAGAAGATATCTTTGGAAAGAGGGCATAGATAAATCAATCAGGAGGCCTATTAATTTAATCTTCACTGCGTCTTTCATGGAGTTCCTGAGTTGTACAATCAGTTAAAATGCTTGGCTGCTAACTGAATGGTTGGAGGTGTGAGTCCACCAAGAGGCATCTCAGAAGAAAGGCCTGATAATCTACTTCTGAAAAATCAGCCATTAAAATCCCTTTGGAACATAATTCTACTCTGACACACATGGGGCTGCCATGTGTTGGAATCAGCTCAAAAGCAACTAGGCTGATAGGGCTTTTATATCCATCCCTCTCCCTCCCAACCTATCCTCGGCATTCTCACTATTTCTCTAGTTCACTCCCTCTGGAAAGTTGTTTTTCTTGCCTAGAAACCTCTTCCAACTGCCTTTCTGATGAGCTAAATACTTTCCATCTATGAAATATCCAGATCAACCATCATTTCCCCCAATCAGTCTTTCTGATCATTGTATTTTATTTTTGAATTCTACTTGTATAATGCTCAATTTCTTTATTTCTCTCATTTGATCATTGAGGCTAAGTCTGTAGGAAAAGTGGGAAGGGGAACAATAGGGGCAATGAATGGTAACAAATTGCCCAATCTAAAAAAATAAGATCTATTTCAATTGCCTAATTCAGGCAAATGCATTTTGGGACTAGCTTATTAGTACAATATCTACAATTTTCCACTTTACTTTCTTGATGTTGACCCAAGGTAAGATTGCTCAGTTTCTTTCATTACCATTTTAATATGCAAATTTTTAAAAATAAAGTAAGTATTGCAAGCTGTTTCTTCACATTTTGAGTCCTGCCACCTCAGCAAATGAAGGTCCCGAAAGATTTACTCCATTCACGTCATTCAGGTCGACTCTACTTTGAGGAGGCAGCTCCTCTCCAGCTACCTTCTGAGTACCTTCCAATCTGGGGGCTCATCTTCCAGCACTATATCAGACAATCTTCCCTGCTATTCATAAGATTTTCACTGGCTAATGCTTTTCAAAAGTGGCACAACTCAAAATGAGAAGAAACAGCTGCAAACATCCATTAATAATCAGAACTTAGAATGTATGAAGTATGAATCTAAGAAAACTGGAAATCATCAAAAATGAAATGGAATGCATAAACATCAATGTCCTAGGCATTAGTGAGCAAAATGGACTGATATTGGCCATTTTGAATCAGACAATCATATAGTCTATTATGCTGGGAATGAAAACTTCAAGAGGAATGGTGTTGCATTTGTCGTCAAAAAGAACATTTCAAGGTCTATCCGGAAGCACAATGCTGTCAGTGACAGGATAATATCTGCATGCCTACAAGCAAGACCAGTTAATGAGACTATTATTCAAATTTACGCACCAACCACTAAGGTCAAAGATGAAGAAATAGACGATTTTATCAACTGCTGCAGTCTGAAATTCATTGCATATGCAATCAAGATGCATTGATAATTACTGGTGATTGGAATATAAAAGCTGGAAATAAAGAATAAGGATCAGTGCTAGGAAAATATGGCCTTGGTGACAGAAACAATGCCAGACATCAAATGATAGAATTTTGCAAGACCAACAACTTCTTCATTGCAAATACCTTTTTTCACCAATATAAACAGTGACTACACACATGGACCTCACCAGATGGAGTACACAGGAATTGAATTGACTACATCTATGGAAAGAGATGATGGAAAAGCTCAGTATCATCACTCAGAACAAGGCTAGGGGCCAACTATGGAACAGACCATCAATTGCTCATATGCAAGTTCGAGGTGAAACTGAAAAAAATCAGAGCAAGTCCACAAGAGCAAAATATGATCTTGAGTATATCCCACCTGAATTTAGAGACCATCTGAAGAATAGATATGACGCATTGAACACTAGTGACCAAAGACCAGAAGAGTTGTGGAATGACATCAAGGACATCACACATAAAGAAAGGAAGAGGTCAATGAAAAGACAGGAAAGAAAGAAAAGACCAAGATGGATGTCAGAGGAGACTCTGAAGCTTGCTCACGAACGTCAAGCAGCTAAAGCAAAAGGAAGAACTGATGAACTAAGGAACCGAACAGAAGATTTCAAAGGGCACCTCGAGAAGGCAAATTAAAGTATTACAATGACATGTGCAAAGAGCTGGAGGTAGAAAACCAAGAGGGAGGAACACACTCAGCATTTCTCAAGCTGAAAGAACTGAAGAAAAATTCAAGCCTAGAGTTGCAATAGTGAGGGATTCTATGGGGAAAATATTAAATGACGCAGGAAGCATCAAAAGAAGATGGAAGGAGTACACAGAGTCATTACACCAAAAAGAATTAGTCAATGTTCAACCATTTCAAAAGGTGGCATATGATCAGGAACCGATGGTACTGAAGGAAGAAGTCCAAGCTGCTCTGAAGATACTGGCGAAAAACAAGGCTTCGGGAATTGACAGAATATCAATTGAGATGTTTGAACAAACGGATGCAGCACTGGAGGTGCTCACTCATCTATGCCAAGAAATATGGCAGACAGCTTCTTGGCCAACTGACTGGAAGAAATCCATATTTATGCTTATTCCCAAGAAAGGTGATCCAACAGAATGTGGAAATTATAGAACAGTATCGTTAATATCACATGCAAGCAAAATTTTGCTAAAGATCATTCAAAAATGGCTGCAGTACTATATCGACAAAGAACTTCCAGAAATTCAGGATCATTTCAAAAGAGGATGTGGAACCAGGGATATCATTGCTGATGTCAGATGGATCCTGGCTAAAAGCAGAGAATACTAGAAAGATGTTTACCTGTGTTTTCTTGACTATGTAAAGGCATTTGACTGCATGGATCATAACAAATTCTGGATAACATTGAGAAGAACGGGAATTCCAGAACACTTAATTGTGCTCATGAGGAAACTTTACGTAGATCAAGAGGCAGTTCTTTGGACAGAACAAGGGGATACTGATTGGTTTAAAGTCAGGAAAGGTGCGCATCGGGGTTATATCCTTTCATCATACTTATTCAACCTGTATGCTGAGCAAATAATCTGAGAAGGTGGACTAAATGAAGAAGAACGGGGCATCAGGATTGGAGGAAGGCTTGTTAACAACCTGCATTATGCAGATGACACAGCCTTGCTTGCTGAAAGTGAAGAGAACTTGAAGCACTTAGTAATGAAGATCAAAGATCACAGTCCTTAGTATGGATTGCACCTCAACATAAAGAAAACAAAAATCCTCACAACTGGACCAATTAGCAACATCATGATAAACAGAGAAAAGATTAAAGTTGTCAAGGATTTCATTTTACTTGGATCCACAATCAACACCTATGGAAGCAACAGTCAAGAAATCAAACGATGCATTGCATTGGGTAAATCTGCTTCAAAGGACCTCTTAAAAGTGTTGAAAAGCAAAGATGTCAGCTTGAAAACTAAGCTGTGCCTGACCCAAGCCATGGTATTTTCCATTGCATAATATGCATGTGAAAAGTGGACAATGAATAAGGAAGACCGAAGAAGAATTGATGCCTTTGAATTGTGGTGTTGGCAAAGAATATTGAATATACCATAGACTGGCAAAAGAACGAACAAATCCGTTTTGGGAGAAGTACAACCAGAATGCTTCTTAGAAGCAAGGATGGCAAGACTGTGTCTTACATAGTTTGGACATGGTCAGGAGGGATCAGTTCCTGGAGAAGGACACCATGCTTGGCAAAGCACAGGGTCAGCAGAAAAGAGGAAGACCCTCTACAAGGTGGATTAACACAGTGGCTGCAATAATGAGCTCAAGCATAACAATGATCGTAAGGATGGCACAGGACCAGGCAGTGTTTTGTTCTGTCGTGCATAGGGTCCCTATGAGTCAGAACTGACTCAACGGCACCTAACAACAGCAATAAGTATTGCAATGGTATCATCTGAAGTATTTAAAGCATCATCAGGCACTGAAATTGCAATATCTCTAGTGTCAATTCAATATATGTAACTGATGTGACAAATCAAAAATAATTTGGACACTAAACGAAACAGTGGATGTGGAAGAACACTCATTCCTTCAATTGACAGTACACAAAATGAATGAGTAAACTACATAGAATAGTTACCAGGGAAGCCCTCACTGAAAAGACACAAAAGAGTTGAGGCAATAGCCAAATGGATGTTTGGGAGAAAAGTTTCCTCTGGAAAACCCAGTGCAAAAGCCATGAGTCAGGCCAGTGATGATTAAGCAGGCCAGTACAGCTGGAGTAGAACATGAAAAGGGGAGAACAATAGGAGCCAACACCAGAAACATCAGAAAGAAAATGATGGCCAAGCAATGTTGGGACTTACTGGCTATTATGAGGAACTGGCTTTTACTTAGAGTTACAAAGAGAGCCATAGGAATATATGAGCAGAGAAGTAACAAAATCTGACTTAGATTTTTAAAATAATCCCTTTGGCTATTTGATTCAGAGTGTACTGTGGCAGGGGAAGCAGAGGAGACAGCTAGGAGGCTATAGTATAATCTAAGTGAGAGATGATGGTGGCTTAGACCAGAGTGCTGGCGGTGGAGGTGATGAGAAGTGGTCAGATATTGGACATAATTTGAAGTTAGAGCCAACAGCACTTGCTGATAGATTAAATGTGGAGCAAATACAGAATATATCAACACATCAGCAGCAGATGGCGACTGAAAAGCAATGTAGACCATTTGATGCTCTCTTGATGCCAAGGCAATACAAAAGCCCCTTGGAGCTTAGGATCAGCCTTGAGAAAGAGAGGAGAAAAAAGGGAACAGAAGAGCCTTAAATCTATTCGCCCAAAATAGACTTCAGTTTGAAACTAGAAGTAACTATATAACCTTAACTGGCGATATCAAGTCTCCTTTCCCAGAGTGGAAGTGGAGTCTCAAGAGCTAAACTAAGTACTTTGCTGTTGTTGTTGTTGTTAGGTGCAGTCAAGTTGGTTCCAACTCATAGTGACCCCATGCGCAACAGAACGAAACACTGCCCGGTCCTGAGCCATCCTTACAATCGTTGTTATGCTTGAGCTCATTGTTGCAGCCGCTGTGTCAATCCACCTTGTCGAGGGTCTTCCTCTTTTCCGCTGACCCTGTACTCTACCAAGCATGATGTCCTTCTCTAGGGACTGATCCCTCCTGACAACATGTCCAAAGTATGTAAGGCACAGTCTCGCCATCCTTGCTTCTAAGGAGCATTCTGGTTGCACTTCCTCCAAGGCAGATTTGTTCCTTCTTTTGGCAGTCCATGGTATGTTCAACATTCTTCGCCAACACCACAATTCAAGGGCATCGATTCTTCTTTATCTTCCTTCTTCATTGTCCAGCTTTCACATGTATATGATGCGATTGAAAATACCATGGCTGGGGACAGGCGCACCTTAGCCTTCAAGGTGACATCTTTGCTCTTCAACACTTTAAAGAGGTCCTTTGCAGCAGATTTACCTAATGCAATGTGTCTTTTGATTTCTTGACTGCTGCTTCCATGGCAGTTGATAGTGGATCCAAGAAAAATGAAATCCTGGACCACTTCAATCTTTTCTCCGTTTATCATGATGTTTCTCATTGGTCCAGTTGTAAGGATTTTTGTTTTCTTTATGTTGAGGTGCAATCCATACTGAAGGCTGTGGTCTTTGATCTTCATTACTAAGTGCTTCAAGTCCTCATCACTTTCAGCAAGCAAGGTTGTGTCATCTGCATAACGCAGGTTGTTAATGAGTCTTACTCCAATACTGATGCCCCGTTCTTCTTCATTTAGTCCACCTTCTCAGATTATTTGCTTAGCATACAGATTGAATAGGTATGGTGAAAGAATATAACCCTGAAGCACACCTTTCCTGACTTTAAACCAATCAGTGTCCCCTTGTCCTGTCCAAAGAACTGCCTCTTGATCTATGCAAAGTTTCCTCATGAGCACAATTAAGTGTTCTGGAATTCCCATTCTTCACAATGTTATCCACAGTTTGTTATGATCCACACAGTCAAATGCCTTTGCATAGTCAATAAAACACAGGTAAACATCTTTCTAGTATTCTCTGCTTTTAGCCAGGATCCATCTGGCATCAGCAATGAATGATATCCCTGTTTTCACGTCCTCTTCTGAAACTGGCCTGAATTTCTGGCAGTTCCCCATCAATATACTGCTGCAGCCGTTTTTGAATGATCTTTAGCAAAATTTTGCTTGAGTGTGATATTAATGACATTATTCTATAATTTCCACATTCAGTTGGATCACCTTTCTTGGGAATAGGCATAAATATGGATCTCTTCCAGTCAGTTGGTCAAGAAGCTGTCTTTTGTATTTCTTGGCATAGACGAGTGAGCACCTCCAGTGCTGCATCTGTTTGTTGAAACATCTCAATTGATATTCCATCAATTCCTGGAGCCTTGTTTTTCGCCAATCCCTTCAGAGCAGCTTGGACCTCTTCCTTCAGTACCATTGGTTTCTGATCATATGCCACCTCTTGAAATGGTTGAACATCGACTAATTCTTTTTGGTATAATGACTCTGTGTATTCCTTCCATCTTCTTTTGATGCTTCCTGCGTCATTTAATATTTTCCCCATAGAATCCCTCACTATTGCAACTCTAGGCTTGAATTTTTCTTCAGTTCTTTCAGCTTGAGAAACGCCAAGCGTGTTCTTCCCTTTTGGTTTTCCATTTCCAGCTCTTTGCACATGTCATCATAATACTTTACTTTGTCTTCTCAAGCCACCCTTTGAAATCTTCTGTTCAGTTCTTTTACTTCATCAATTCTTCCTTTTGCTTTAGGTGCTCAATGTTTGCGAGCAAGTTTCAGAGTCTCCTCTGACATCCATCTTGGTCTTTTCTTTCTTTCCTGTCTTTTCAATGACCTCTTGCTTTCTTCATGGATGGTGTCCTTGATGTCATTGCACAACTCTTCTGGTATTCGGTCACTAGTGTTCAATGCATCAAATCTCTCTTCAGATGGTCTCTAAATTCAGGTGGGATACACTCAAGGTCATATTTTGACTCTCGTGGAATTCCTCTGATTTTCTTCAGCTTCAGCTTGAACTTGCATATGAGCAACTCACAGTCTGTTCCACGGTCAGCCCCTGGCCTTGTTCTGATTGATGATATTGAGCTTTTCCATCGTCACTTTCCACAGATGTAGTCAATTTGATTTCCGTGTGCTCCATCTGGTGAGGTCCTTGTGCATAGTCGACGTTTATGTTTGTGAAAGAAGGTATTTGCAATGAAGAAGTTGTTGGTCTTACAAAATCCTATCATTTGCTCTCTGGCATTGTTCCTATTACCGAGGCCATATTTTCCAACTACTGATCCTTCTTCTTTGTTTCCAACTTTCGTATTCCAATCATCAATAATTATCAATGCATGTTCGATCAATTTCAGACTGCAGCAGCTGATAAAAATCTTTTCTTTCTTCATATTTGGCTCTAGTGGTTGGTGAATAAATTTGAATAATAGTCGTATTAACTGGTCTTCCTTGTAGGCGTATGGATATTATCCTATCACTGACAGCATTGTACTTCAGGATTCATCTTGAAATGCTCTTTTTGGCGATGAATGCAACACCATTTCTCTTCGAGCTGTCATTCCCAGCATAGTAGACTGTATGATTGTCCAATTCAAAATGGTCAATACCAGTCCATTTCAGGTCACTAATGCCTAGGATATCAATGCTTATGCATTCCATTTCATTTTTAATGATTTCCAATTTTCCTAGATTCATACTTCGTACATTCCAGGTTCTGATTATTAGTGGATGTTTGCAGCTGTTTTCTTCTCATTTTGAGTCATGCCACATCAGCAAATGAAGGTCCTAAAAGCTTTACTCCATCCATGTCATTAAGGTCAACTCTACTTTGAGGAGGCAGCTCTTCCCCAGTCATCTTTTGAGTGCCTTCCAACCTGGGGGGCTCATCTTCCAGCACTATATCAGACAATGTTCCACTGCTATTCATAAGGTTTTCACTGGCTAATGCTTTTCAGAAGTAGACTGCCGGGTCCTTCTCCTAGTCTGTCTTAGTCTGGAAGCTTAGCTGAAACCTGTCCTCCATGGGTGACTCTGCTGGTATCTGAATGCCAGTGGCATAGTTTCCAGCATCACAGCAACATGCCAGACCCCACAGTACAACAAACTGACAGACATGTGTGGGAAACTAAGTACAGATAAAGGAAAATAAAGAGGTCACCATCTTTGTACACTTGCATGTTAACAATCCACTTCAATAATAATAGGAAACATGTATTGAGTGCTTAGTATGCAGCAGACTGTATGCTAAGTATTCTACATGGATTATCACATTCATTTTTACAGCAACTCTTTGAGTAAACAATATTATAACTCCATTTTGCAGAGAAGAAAAACTGAGACCTCTTACATGCTCAGGGACAAAACTAAGATTCAAACCTTTGGTTACAAAGCCTCTCATCCTAATCATCATGCTTTATACTGCCTCTAACTGGTAGAACAAACCATTTATGTAGTGTTCAATATTTTAAGATATTACTTTTGAATAATACTTAGGACATTAGATCTTGTGGATATCCCCAAAAGGCTTATTTTTCCTACCAGATTTATGTTTCTGAAGACCTTCAAGCATATTTACAGCTTTTTTTTTTTTTTTTACTTTCCATGATAACACCCTGTATAAGGAAGGGAGTAACTAATTCCTGTGAATAGCAATGTCTCTAATCCAATTTGCCAGGTGCCATGAGGCACAATGGTCCACATGGGAGCAGAACTTTCTTTGATAGCCCTCATGTTAAATCCTAAGAGGATCCCATGGCAGAAGTAATTTGATGCAAACATCTCAATAAATACCAGTGAGAAACTGTCTCCTATTAAAGACAAGTGATAGCTGGTTTGATAAAATAAATGACAAGACAGAGGAACGATAATTTATTTCCTCTTACTATATGTCAAAGTACTATATGTCAAAGTAGCTAAAGGAATTATGTTCAGCATGTTTTTGCTTTTCATGCCACCATCAGTATAAGCAATATCATAAGTAACTACAGCTTTCACAAGGTGTTCTCTGATTCAATTGTATTAACATTTTTTTTTTTTTCAATTTTAGGCTTACTTGAAACTCTGAGCCACCCCATGTGTGTGCTCTCCACACTCATAATTAATGCTTGCTATGGGTAAAAAAAAAATTTTTTTTTTATGAGTACACCAAAATTAATCCCTGTGTTGTATGCTTATATTAGACTGGAAATCTCAGATACCTTTGTGCATCTGATACCTGAAAATAATTTTAGATGCAAATATTATAGAATTCCAATTCAAATCCATGTAATAAACAGGGCTCAGTGCCAGATCTTATGCCATGTGAGCACTTAACACTGTCCAGCTGCTGTGAAATTAGATGCCTTTTAATGCCTTTCTGTAACAAGCATATAATATGAAAACCATGAATGTGGAATCCACACGCCTACTCTGTAATTTTTGTTGCAGCTTGCCTCTGGTCTTTTGTGAAACTCTAGACAATGTACAGGACCTTGAATCTGCTCTGCTTCCACCAGCAGTTTCAAAAACTAAAGGGAAATAAGCTATTTTAATCTTAGTTTCTGAAGGTGCTATTTAACTCCAGCTCCATGCATCCCTGGTGGTCACTGCCATTTTGTAATGTTACGGGTTTTTGTTTTAAAATGCACAGTGGGCTTATAGAGCAACTTTATCAGATGAATTATCTTCTTTGGGAGATCTTCTGGAACATAAAAAGTAATATACTGCAGACCAATTTTTTTTATCAGGTATATGCCAGGAAATTTCTATAGATAATCAAAATTCTGTGTACAGAGCTCTTGCTTGCCTGCAAAACTGTATTTGAAGATGGTTCTGTTCCGCCAGTGTTTTCATTCCTTGCAAATTTTATACCTAAGCATGAATTTCCTCCTTCACCCCAGACCTTTTTTTTAACCTCAGTTATATTAAATAATGTTATAAATTACTGACTCATTTCCAAATTAAATTTTGTACCAGGAAACAAATTTCCTTATTTAAATTAATAATGTATATTGTTAGTATGGAAACCCTGGTGGCATAGTGACTAAGTGTTACAGCTGCTAACCAAAGGGTTGGCAGTTCGAATCTGCCAGGTGCTCCTTGGAAACTCTATGGGGTAGTTCTACCCTGTCCTACAGGGTTGCTATGAGTCAGAATCAACTTGAGGGCACTGGGTTTGGTTTGTTTGGTTGGTTGGTTGGTTTATTGCTAGTATACATGAACAAAAATGCACCCAAATGGCATTTTAAAGGGAACAAAACAGTTTGTAGGTTTCCCTGTCTTTGGATTGATCTCCAAAGGGTATGCAAATACAGTGCATTCCAATTCCAGCAGGGCTAGAGCCCTTCATGGCATAGATAAGGTGCTGTGATGTACATGCAGTGATGGGATTTTCCTTTTCTCCTTGTGTTCAAATTTTTGAACAGAAACTATAAGGTGGTAATTCTGTACAGTTGTAATAATAGATACTTTCTGAGACTGGGAAATGAAGTAGCTGGAGAGATGAAAAGTGAAAAGCAGATGGTGGGTACAGCAAGCAGAGAAGACAGATAGCATCCACACCCCTAACTCTTTCACTGCCCCCAGAACAGTAAAAGGACATTTTCCCCAGGCACAAGGCTCTAACTGTATGCACCCACGTGGCTCCTTTAACTTCCCCATACCCTATTTCTTCCTGGCAGAGAACTGATCCCTAATATTTTATGAGAGCGCACTGGAAATTATTCTGTGTTGTAGACTCTTTGCTGCATTACACAGTCACCAAGTCAAATGTTACAGATACTAGTAGTCTTATCTGGGACACAGCTGCTATCTCCTGGGACTAAGGAACTACGAAAGTCAGTTAGAATAAACACAACCATGAAAATTAACAGAAAAGTGAGTTTTCCCAGCTGAGGTTATTATGAAGCCTCCCACACTACTTCTATATAGTCAAAAAAAGACCTATAGAGCTCAAGACAAAAGAGATATTTGTGCTGACACAGGAAGGAACCTTTGTATGCTCACTTGAATTTGCCACAGTTCTAGATTTATCTGTGACCTTTCATGGTATCAAGGAAGAAACACAGAATTTGGAATCAAACAGATTGAGTTCAAATCCCAGTTCAACATCTTACTTGAAAAAAGATTCTTAACAGCTTTCAGATGTAGTTTCCACATTTGTAAAATGGGCATGTAACATCTACCTCATTTGAATGTTGTGAGGCTTAAATAATATATATAAGGTTCTCAGCACAGAACTTTAAACCAGGGGCTCAGAAATGTTTCCTCTTTATTAGTCTAAAACTATTCAAAACAATTAAATAGTAGCAGCAGTGGTAATCATAGTAGATGTGGCAAGAACAATGACAATGGACTTCTATTGAGCACTTTATTGGCTAGGCACTGTGCTAAGCATATACACATAGTATTTATAAATCTCATAAAAAGTCCAGAAAAGTGGATGTTATTTAAAAGAAAAGCATCCCTAATAAGTTGTACAAGCAGCAAGGAGAAAACTCTGGTCAGGTAGCAGAAATTCCATCCCTTCCTTTGAGTCAGGGCTCTACCCATCAAATGAACACATAGCTAGGCTTTTAGGCAGGTTAAGTGACTTCTTCAAGGTCACACCACTAAGAACTGCCCAGTGCACATTTTCATTATACACGTAATAACTGTCCCCCGTTTATATAGCATATCTCAACAACTGAAAGAGATCTTCCAAACGGAAGTAAATCCACACAAACACACCACCCTAAATTCTGTTCCTGCATAGACTAGCACAGATAAGACTCTTTCTCAAAACTCCCCTAACTACCAGTCTTTGGAGTGAGCTTAAGTAATACCACACATATCAGAGGGAGAAGGCCAGCACGCCCAGTTTGCCCAGAAAGTCCTCAGGAGCTGGTCTGATAGTGGCCCGGAATCACAGAACTCCCATTCCGAACAGCCCAGACCTGGAACTGAGAAACAAGTCTAACCCTCCCCACCACTGAGGACACTGATTAAAGTAAGTACTGGGGGAAAGCAGACGACTCTCCTCATCAGGAATTAAGGTTGAACCCAAACACCAACGGACATCACATCCACTGACTCAGAAGAGAAACAAATTGCTCTATGGAAATGATTAGGCTCTTCCACCGCTCCTTTGCTATGTAAACGAAACCCTGAGACATGATATAACCCCTAGGATCAGCAAACACGTGCCAATTTATATGTTCATTTGTCTGGAAAAACCCTTCCTCAAAGTAGAGGATAAATTGACTTCAGCTTCTCCAGATGTTTCTTCATGCTGCTTGTGACAGTTGGCAGAAATACTTTTCTGCACCCCAGAAGCTGTTTTTTAAATAGTGGAATGGAGCCAGGGTTTCTCTGGGGAGAACCTTCCACCCTGTCATTCTCTACATTTGTCACATAGTGGATCCAATGACTAACTCAGGAAAGTAATAAGAAAATTTCCTGGACCAACATCTAAATAAATAGATCTATCTCACAAAAGATTCTCCACTTCTTAAAAGGATTTCTTTAAATAACCACTTTCCCTACCATATTTAAAGTGCGATTCTGTTTATATTCTTAGTGCTTTCCGGGAAATATATTTAATGCATAAAGTGAAGAACACCTATATGTCTTAGATCAGTTCAGATTTATGAAAAACAAATGAGTCCGCTTAATGGAATTCATATGCATTCACTAAGTCTGGCATGAGTCTACGACATAACTAATTATTGACTATATAGCACTATCAACTGAATCAAGATGAGAAATAGAACTGCAAAGTGCTATATGCAAGGTGGTAAGTTTTACTGATAGATCATTACCCTGAGAAAATGTTAATTCTATGAAAGGGTGTTTTATTTTTGAAATGTCTACTTTCTGACAACACTATCTAGAAATAATTATGCAATAGTGAATGCCAAGAAGCCCAAGTACCAAAATGATAGAAAATGTTTGAAGCCACCTTTCCAGGAAATACAATCTGTTTCTCACTTGAGAGAAATTTATCACCAGCAAGTGCCTATATCATAGTTCTTTGGAAAACTTCACCGTGCTCTAATTCATCAAAAGCCATCAGACTGGATTGCCATTTTAATCGCTGAATCAAGGGAATAATTCTTCTAGCTATTTATAAGTTTATGACGTTTTACCAAGCACTGGATGTGCTGTCGCACCACACCAAATTCCAAGCTCCATTCAATGTATCAGCAATTCTAACCCATGATATGTACTTACTTTCATTATGGGGTTTACACAAGCTGAACAAAACCCACGATTTTAAGAAAAAAATAATGTGAAGCTTTTCAATACACTCATTATTACATAAAAATAGAAAAATGCTATCGTTTCCCCAAAAGTATTGAAATAAAATAATCAGTTTTTAAAAGATCAACCTTTGAACAAAAAGAAAAAGGAAACTTAAAAGACCTGGTTTCCAGCAGCCCCGCTCCTAACTGGCTGTGCGATGCAAATTCCACACGTACAAAGTAGGGGAAAGTACTTCTATTTCATAGACTTTTTTGTAGAATAAATGGGATAATTTATGAGATACGTAATGATATGTAATGTTATTATCAAGGGCATTTTCATGTGGAAGGAGAGGAACAAGGAAATACATTTGGTGGCTGCCTCTCTTCACGTGACAGTTCTCTTCCCCCACTCAAAGCAAAATGGCCCAAAATAAGTTATTGCCTGAAGTAGGTTCCGGAGTAAAAGGGTAATACCCTGACAGTGAAATGTTCTTTTATGGAGCAGTTACTAAATTTCACTAAGCCCGAGTTCTTCTTTCTTTGTGAATGGGACAGCTTCCCTGCCCCAACTCTGTAGACATATGGCAGTAGACTTAACAGTGTTGTCTTACTCAGCTTCCTCATCTGTAAAATTGCCTTTAAGATAATATATTTAAAGTCCCTAGCCCAGTGCTTTGCACATTCACTTATTCAACAAATATTTATTGAGCAACTATCATATGCCAGGTTCTGTTCGAGCTGCTGCAGACACAACAGCGAACAGAATAGAAAAATCTCAGGTCCCAAAGAGTTTATATTTTTACTATAGGAAGACAGGCAATAGAGAGAAAAAATCAGTAAATATATATATTCTTTAGATGGTGTCAGGGGCTGCTCTGTGTGTGTGACCTGGGCAATTGCATAGGACCCCACACTCAGAAGGCTCCATGGTCCATGTTGCACTGTCACTACGTTGACATTCTTAACACTCTTAGAAAAAAGAATCCTACATTTCCATTATTGACAAATCCCACAAATTATGTGGTGGTCTTGAATGGTGGTGGATAGCATGGAAAAAATAAAGTCGGGAGGTGGATAGGAAACATGCGGTGGCGAATGGGAAGAGAAGGGTAGGAAGGAGGAAAACAGGTCAGAGAAACAAATAGAATTGTGAAGCTTTTATCAGGACACTGGCTTTCCCATTTCAGAGATGGGAACCCATTGAAGTTTCGTACAAAGTATCATGTTATGGATGCAATACTGAAATTGGACATAATTGGGCAAAGGTAGAAACAGGAGGTGCAGTTAGGCACCTATGGAAAGAATCCAGATGAGAAGGATGGTGCCTTAAACAAAGATAGTGGCAGGAAAAACAAAATTAATGACAAGTGGTTAGAATTTGGATGTATTTTTAAAGTGAAGCTAACAGGGCTTGAGGATGGATTTGATCAAGGATAGGAGAGAAAGAGGGGAGGCAAGAACGACTCAAGGTTTTTGTCTGGAGGAACTGGAAAGTTAGAGTTACCATTAACCAAGATGGGGAAGACTGGTAGGTTTGGTAGGGAAGATCAGCAAATCAGTTTTTGATACATGATCTTTGAGGTATGTATAAGTCGGGATCAACTAGACGGCAATGGGTTTGGGTTTTTTACGGGTATTAGATATCTAACTTAGCAGTAGAGTAAATGGTATGAGTCTGAAGGTTAGGGAAAAGTCTGGGCTGAATATTCAAATTTGAGAGTCATCAACATGTTGATGATATTTCATGTCATAAGACTGGCAAAGAATGGAAAACAAAAAGGTCCTACAACTGAAATCTGAAGTACTTCAACATTTAGAGGTCATTGAGATATACAGAAAACAGCAAAAGAAACTGAGAAGGGGCAGCCAGGGAGGTAAAAGGAAAACCAAGAGTCAAAGAAAATGTGTCCAGGAAAAAGAGGTGATCACTGTGTTACCTTTGAGGTCAAGTAAGATGAGGACTAAGATCTTTGGACCTTTAGATATAGAAATATGGAAGCAAAAGCAAATCCCCAATAAATAGTAACTATTTTTATATTTCAGAAGGAAGGAAGTGTGAAAAACTGGGGTCACATCTATAAACTACTCATGAAGCCATTAGGATGCCATAGACATGAACTTACCATTTGGCTTCACTGGGGAAAATGGTATTCATTTATTTAAGGGAGTTACAGAATAATGTCAGGTACACCTTAGTCCTCAAAGTGATATCATTGCTTTTTAACACTTTAGAGAGGTCTTTTGCAGCAGATTTGCCCAATGCAATATGTGTACCTGACACAAGCCATGGTATTTTCAATTGCCACATACTCACGTGAAAGCTGGACAATAAACAAAGAAGACTGAAGAAAAACTGACGCCTTTGGATTATCATTTTGATGAAGAATATTGAATACACCATGGACTGCCAGAAGAATGAAAAAAATCTGTCTTGAAAAAAGTACAGCCAGAATGCCCCTTAGAAGCAAGGATGGTGAGACTTTGTCCCATGTACTTTGAGCATTTTATCTGGAGGGACCAGGCCCTGGAGAAGGACATCATGCTCGGTAGAGGGTCATCAAAAAAGAGGAAGACCTTCAACTAGATGGACTGACACAGTGGCTGCACCAATGAGCTCAAAAAATGAGGATGGTACAACACTGTTATACATAGGGTCACTATGAGTCAGAACTGACTCAACAGCACCTAACAACAACAGAATAATGTTGGGTTAACAAATGCAGAAGCCACTAGCCATATGGCTATTGGATACTTGTAATGTTGCTTGTTGAGTGAGGAACTGAATGTTGAATTTTATTTAATCATATTTTAATTTTAAATCTGATGATTGAT
The DNA here is from genome assembly GCF_024166365.1 of Elephas maximus indicus. Classification (NCBI taxonomy): domain Eukaryota; kingdom Metazoa; phylum Chordata; class Mammalia; order Proboscidea; family Elephantidae; genus Elephas; species Elephas maximus. Next base: position 122,163,348 of record NC_064822.1, read on the forward strand.
TAAGTTATTAGGAAAATGCTGTATATATTTAGAACAACTTAGGTAAATGAATCTATTTTTTCAACTGTAATTTTATGAAATTTAAATACATATCAAGTATTTCCAATATAACTTAAGAGAATAAATTGGATATGTTACAACTGTAAACATAACAATAAACTTCAAAGACTTAGTATCGAAAAAGGAAATTAAAACATCTAATTAATAGTTTTTATATTGATTAATGCTAAAAAGATAATATTTTGGATATATTAGATAAAACAAAATATATCATTAAAATTAATTCCTACTATTTCTTTTTAATTTTTTTTTTTATTGTGGCTACTGTAAAATTTTAAATTACGTTATTGGTTTACATTATATTTTTTAGACAGTACTGGTCTAATGGATTTTGTTTGTTTGGTTTAATGGACTAACATTGTAGGCAAAATTAGGTTTTGCCAACATTAAGAAATTTGTCAACTGTTTTGTCTGAAGATTCTATATAACAACTAAAAAATAATAATGTGCTGAGCATCATGTGATGCTTCCTGTCTCTGGATATTTGCACATACTCTTTCCGTTTGGTCCACAGTTAGAAAGTTCCTCCCTAGTTCACTGGGCCAATTTCCACCTACCCTTCAAAATTCTGCTCCAGCAATATCTTCTCTTAGAAGGTCAACTTCCTGAAACTAACGGTGCTCCCTGCTTCCTTGGTATACAGATAACAGCCTTATCCCATTACGCTATTTTATTTGTTTGCATGTCTGTGTTCCCTACAAGACTTCTTCACTTCAAAGTAAGGATGTGTCATTCATTTTTGGATCCCAAGAGCTTAGCACAAGTCCTAATACATGGTCATTGTTTTTGTTAGGTGCCATCGAGTCAGTTCCAACTCATAGCAACCCTGTGTACAATAAAAGGAAAAAACTATCCACTCCTGCACCACCCTCATAATCGTTGTTATGCTTGAGTCCATTTGTGACGGTTAAGATTGTGTGTCAGCTTGGCTGGACCATGATTCTCAGTGTTTATATGTGATCACCCCCATGATGGGATCTGCCGTGAATAGCCAATCAGTTGAAAGGGAGTTTCCTTGGGTGTGTAGCCTGCATCCTATTATAAGTGGATGTTCTGACTTTTGCCCTCTCTGGATCCTGCAGCTGCCTCTTGTTCATCTGATCTCTGGTTCTTGAGACTTGAGCTAGTAGCTTACCTGCCAATCTCGGGATTCATCAATTTTCACAGCCTGTGAGCAAGAGTCCTGCCTGCTCTCCAACCTGGCGATCTTGGGTTTGCCAGCCCTTGCAGCTTTGTGAATCAGGAGAAGCCTTGCTATCTTGCCAGTCTTGGGATTCAACAACCTTCATGGCCTGTGAGCAAGAGCCCTGCTCTCTGACGTGCCGATCTTGGGTTCGCCTACAAGAATCAGGAGAAGCCTCTATCCTGATCCACAGACTTGGAACATTTCAGCCTCTACAACTGTGTGAGCTGCTTTCTTGATATAAATCTTTCTCTCTCTCATTCATATATATATATATATATATATATATATACACACTTACACGCTTTGCTGGTTTTCCCTCTGTAGAGAACGAAGCCTAAGATACCATTGTTGTGACCACTGTGTCAATCCATCTCATTAAAGGTCTTTCTCTTTTTCACTGACCCTCTACTTTACAAAAAATTATGTCCTTCTCCAGGGATTGGTCCTTCCAAAAACATATCCAAACACCATGAGATGAGGTCTTCCCATCCTCACTTCTAAGGAGCATTCTGGCTGTACTTCTAAGACAGATTTGTCCCTTCTTCTGGCAGTCCATGGCTTATTCAATATTCTTCACCAAAACCATAATTCAAGGGCATCAATTCTTCTTCTATCTTCCTTATTCATTGTCCAGCTTTCACATGCATATGAGGCAATTGACACACTTTAGTCCTCAAAGTGACATCTTTGCTTTTTAACACTTTAAAGAGGTCTTTTGCAGCGGGTTTACCTAATGTAATACGTTGCTTGGTTTCTTAACTACTGTTTCCATGGGTGTTGACTGTGGATCTAAGTAAAATGAAATCCTTGACAAACTTCAATCTTTTCTCCATTTATCATGATGTTGCTTATTGGTCCATTCGTGAAGATTTTTGTTTTCTTTATGTTGAGGTATAATCCATGCTGAAAGCTGTACTCTTTGACCTTCATCAGTAAGTGCTTCAAGTCCTCTCTACTTTCAGCAAGCAAGGCCGTGTCATTTACATATTGCAGGTTGTTAATGAGTTTTCCTCCAATCCTGATTCTGCATTCTTTTTCATATTGCCCAGCTTCTCGGACTATTTGCTCAGCATACAGATTGAATAAGTATGGTGAAAGGATACAACCCTGAGGTCACCCTGAGGCACACCTGTCCTGATTTTAAAGCATGCAGTATCCACTTGTTCTGTTTGAACAACTGCCTCATAGCCTATGTAGAGGTTCTGCATGAGCACAATTAAGTATTCTGGAATTCCCATTCTTCACAATGTTATCCATAGTTTGCTATGATCCACACAGCCGAATACCTGTGCATAGTCAATAAAACACAGGTAAACATCTTTCTGGTATTCTCTGCTTTCAGCCAAGATCCACCTGACATGATGTCCTTCATTCCGCATCCTCTTCTAATCCAGCTTAAATTTCTCATAGTTCCCTGTCAATGTACTGCTGCAACCAACTTTTGAATGATCTTCAGTAAAATTTTAATTGTGTGTGTTATTAGTGATATTGTTCAATAATTTCCACATTCTGTTGGATCACCTTTCTTTGGAATGGAAACAAATATGGATCTCTTCCAGTTGGTTAGCCAGGTAACTGTCTTCCAAATTTCTCGTCATAGATGAGTGAGCACCTCCAGCATGCATCAGTTTATTCAAACATCTCAATTGCTGTTCCGTCAACCCCTGGAGCCTTGTTTTTCACCAATGCCTTCAGTACACCTTGGACGTCTTCCTTCAATACCATCAGTTCACGATCATATGCTACCTCCTGAAATGGTTGAACACTAACCAATTCTTTTTGGTACAGTGAGTCAATGTATTCCTTCTATCCTCTTTTGATGCTTCCTGTGTCATTCAATATTTTGCCCATAGAATCTTTCAATATTGCAACTCAAAGCTTGAATTTTTTTCTTCAGTTCTTTCAACTTGAGAAATGCTGAGCATGTTCTTCCCTTTTGTTTTTCTAACTCCAGGTCTTTGCACATTTCATTACAATACTTTTTCTTCTTGAGCTGCCCTTTGAAGTCTTCTGTTCAGCTCTTTTACTTCATTTCTTTCATTAGTTATAGCTACTTTATGCTCAAGAGCAAGCTTCAGGTTCTCTTCTGACATCCATTTTGGTCTTTTCTATCTTTCCTGTCTTTTTAGTGAACTTTTGTTTTCTTCATGTATGATGTCCTTTATGTCTACCCACAACTCACCTGGTCTCTGGTCATTGGTATTCAATGCACCAAATCTATTCTTGAGATGGTCTCTAAATTCAGGCAGGATATACACAAGGTCATACTTTGGCTCTCAAGGATTTGTTTTAATTTTCTTCAGCTTTGCCTTGAACTTGCATATGAGAAACTGATGGTTTTATTCTATAGCTGGCCCCTGGCCGTGCTCTGGCTGGTGATATTGAGCTTTTCCATCTTCTCTTTCTACAGAGGTAGTCGATTTGAATCCTGTGTATTCTATCTGGCGAGGTCCCAGTGTACAGTCACTGTTTATGTTGTTGAAATAAAGTATCTACATTGTCATTAGTCTTGCAAAATTCTATCATGAGATCTCCAGTGTCATTTCTAACACCAAGGCCATGTTTTCCAACTATCAATCCTTCAGTAATTATCAATGCATCCTCATTGCCTGTTTGATCAATATCAGACTGCAGAAGTTGGTAAAAATCTTCAATTTCTTCATTTTTGGCTTTAGTGATTGGTGTGTAAATTTGAATAATAGTCGTATTAATTGGTATTCCTTGTAGGAGTATGGATATTATCCTATCACTGACATCATTATACTTCAGGAGAGATTTTGAAATGTTCTTTTTGATGATGAATGCGATGCCATCCCTCTTCAATTTGTCGTTCCTGGCATAGTATACAATTGTACAATTCAAAACGGCCAATACCAGTCCATTTCAGCTCACTAATGCCTAGGATATTGATCTTTACGCATTCCATTTCATTTTTGATGACTTCCAATTTTCCTAGATTCACACTTCATACATCCCACTTTGATTATTAGTGAATGTTTGTAGCTGTTTCTTCTCATTTGAGTCATGCCACATCAGCAAATGAAGGTCCCAAAAGCTTGACTGCATCTATGTCATTATGTTCAACCCTACTTTGAGGAGGTTGCCCTCCCCTAGTCACATTTCAAGGGCCTTCCAAACTGAGAGGTTTATCTTCTGGCACTGTATCAGACAATGTTCCACTGTTATTCATAAGATTTTCACTGGCCAGTTTTTTTCAGAAGTAGACCACCAGGTCCTTCTTCCTAGTCTGTCTTATTCTGGAAGCTCCGCTGAAACTTGTCAACCACAGGTGACTGCCAGTATCTGAAATACCAGTAGCTTAGCTTCCAACACACAAGCCACCACAGTACAACAAACTGACAGATGAGTGGTGGAAAGAAACTGGGACCTAGAGAATGTAAGCTACTTGCCAAGGTGTTTTTGCCATACTACACTGGCACAGCCTATTTCCCATGCAAATTCCCACCCGGCCATGCCATTGCTCTCTCAATTCTATCATCCATCACTGCCTCTAAATGGATTGTTAACCGGTCTCCTATTTCAAAGATGCCACAAATCTATGCTTCTGATTACATACTTACCATCACAGTTTCAGAATGCTAGCATTATGAACTAAGGCATACCTCTGCCAAACTAATCTCCACCATGCACACCTATTATGGAAACTGGTTGGTCTAGTGCTTAAGACTTCAGTCTAAGATTCTGTAAGCTTCAATATTCAGCTTATAAGAAAATTTTAAAAATTAAATATAGCTTAACTAATTGAGAAAAATGCAAAGCACTGTAAGTGATACAATTACCAAAGATGGCCAAATCCAGAGTAGAAATTACCCTTCCTCCTGGCATTCCATATGTCTAAGTGGTGAGGGATGTGATTGCCAAAGAAAGTATTTCTTCGTTATGCCCCATATTTTTTTCTTCTTTTTTTTTTTAATGTGTGTGTGTGTGCATGCGTGTGTGTGCACATGTCTAATCCCAAGTCTCTGCAAATGCTACCATCTATTTAGGTGATGATTGACAGGAAGCCAGACAGAGCTAAGATAGATATCTGCACTGCTCCATATTTCACCTTAGAATCTCTCAGGTAAAACTGTCCAATATGTCAGTCAATATTCCAGTGTTTTCCAGAGATAATTTTTTTTTCTACTAGATAATGATGAAGAAGCTTTAGGATGTTCAAATTAAAACAAAGGATTGTAAAAAAGTTAAATACTAAAGGTTTTATCATTTTTTCCATCCTCAATTTACTTTGCATGCCTCTTTCAGAGTTTTTTATTTGTACTCCTTTTCTTGGGTTCAAATTTTTTAAATTAACTCAAGTTATTTTTCACTAGATCTCCAGAAGCAAAAAATTTATCATCTGGGGATCAATACAATTAACTTTGAGAACTGACCAAGATTAGCCCATTAGAAACAGAAACACTTTCAGGAACACGATACTTGCTCTCTACTATTTGCAGAAATGAAAAGAAAAGCAGTTGGCCTTTTTATTTCTCTCTATAAACTCCATGTGTCTACACCATGGTTTTTCAATTTGTTAATCTTTAGGATTCTTTTTTACTGCCTTAAAAACTGCATATTTAAAGCTACACAAAATTTATGAGGTAGATGAGAGTTTAAGAGAAATCACTTACATATCTCAGAATCAGGTTTTCTCCTTGATTAAATACGTGACTACTATATATATATGATTATATATGTGGCCATATAAAATGCCAAATACCTGTTTTGCACCCAAGATGAAGTTTTTTAGATCATTTATCTTCTTTTATACTTGGTAAAAATAGAAAGATATGTTCTGTTAAAATAGCCTAGAGAAATAAGAACAATTTGCAAATATGTCATTTTATTCTGAATAGGGCCAGGCTGTGTCTTCCAAGAGTAAATTTACTTAAATGAATGTGAATTTTAAGAGACTAATGCAATAGGAATCTTCTAGAGCTACTTAATGTATGGATCTATATATAATTTCCACTTAGTTAAGTAAGCTTACTTTAAGTTCCTGTTGACTGGGGACTTAAGTATGAATGATGCATGGCCTTTATTTTCAGAAACTTAACAGTACTGCATAGGGAGGAATGAGATAGGGACACAAATAAATAGTAGATAATGAAGAATGTGCTTTTTTTAAAAGAGGTACAAACAAAGTAGTTTAGGAGTCCAAATGAGAGAGAAAGAACATATCTGATGGAGGAGATCAAAAAAAAAGGACTTCATGTAAGAGGTGATATTTTCAATGCCCTTAAAAGATAAGAAGGATTGTGACAGGTAGAAACAGTGGGGAAAAGGAGCTCTACGCTAAAGATATGATGTAAGCAAAGGCAAAGAAGAACTGCGTATATGGGGAGGTAGAAGGAAGACAGTTTGGCTGGCCTGTACAGCATCAGGGGACTAACAAAAGATGAGACCAATCTAGCTAAAGGATTTTTCCTTAATTCAGTAGGCAATAAGGAGCCACAAGGGAAGCATTGGTGGTTCAGTGGTAGAATTCTTGCCTTCCCTGAGGGAGACCCAGGTTCAATTCCCAGCCAATGTACCCCATGCACAGCCACCACTTGTCTGACGGTGGAGGCTTGCATGTTGCTATCGTTCTGAAGAGGTTTCAGCAGAGCTTCCAGACTAAGACAAACTAGAGAGAAAGGCCTGGAGACCGACTTCCAAACATTAGCCAATGAAAACCCTGTGGAGCACAACAGTCCAATCCATTTCAGTCTATTTTGCATGGGGTTTTCATGATACAGTTACTAACAACAACAACAAAAGGAACCACAAAAATTTACCTAAGGCAAAACTATGAACTGCCTCTTCATCCCTTCTCCACCTTGTATCTATCATTTCTTCCGTGAAAACAGTCAGGCTGTCCTTGAGGTGAGGAGATACCCCAAGTTAATTGCTTAGAAAACAAAAGTCATTCATAGTATGGATGTGACCATGTTCTATGAATATTTTACCTATGTGTACCGATTCCTACTTTCAAAAAAGCACCTTTTGGAACTACTGCATACAGATATTTGAGATGAGGAAGATCTAAGCTGACAAGACAAATAGGACTTTGGTGTGCAAAGTGGACTGGTGCAGGTAATCAGCATTCTTTATGGAACTTTTCCAAATGGTGCTCATTTCCATTTGGGTGAGCTACTTGTTACAGTATTAAGTATAATCTCTGTTTGGTGCAAAGAGGGAAACTCATGTACATGAATGATAAAGGTAACTTTAATATGTGAAACTAGAACAGACCCAAAATCTCTAGCTGTTGCATTATGACACAGACAATTTAACTTCAGAACTTTTCTCATAGTAAGTTCTATTTGGGGATTTGTTGACCTATACAAAATTATTAAACCACTGAAAAGACTTTTTAACTGAAGGGCTTCATTTATTTTATAACTCTTACAAGCTTACTAGGTGCTAAGGTTATATAACCCTTCCTGAATACTCAGATGTCACCATCCTGGGAAAGCATATATTGAAACTCTGTCTTAATGTAGTAGACTATGGTATCTGGAAATAACTTTTACTAAAAATGGTCAAGACTTAAATTCCATTTACCCTATATTAGAGTAATAAAATATCTGTATTATAAGCTTATAAGCTGCTATTTATTGCTTAATTTAGAGAAAATGTTAACAAGATTGGGAAGGTGCATAATATTAATCACAAAGTATAGATGAAAAACTACAGCATAATTTTATCCTGTTTCCCTTCTTATAATAGATGTTTCTTGAAAAATTTGGTCAAAACATTGTGTATCAAATTAATTTTAAATATTTAAGTCTGTATAAGAACCTCACAGTCAAGAGGAGGGTGAGATTTTCTGGAAGGGACAAAATTGGAAATCCATGGCTATCATAAATTTCTTAATTAGGGATGGTACATGGTTCTTACATTGGACATTAGAGTGATGGATATGACTTAACCATGAGTCAAGCACATATGGTGATTTTATTCATCCAATTTCCCTGGTGCCAGGAAGCTTTCAGAATGTCCCAAATTTCATGATATAATTTTAGTGATTTTAAAACTCAAATAGCTCAATAATTTATATAAATTATTAAATTCAGTCTCAATTATAATCGTGCTGTAAGACAGAGTATGAGATTCAGTGGCAGAGAGCTACATAAGAAAAGCCATGATCAAGCAGTTAGATTCCAGTAACCTATTTTTATTAGTTTACAACAAATGCTAACTTTTGTTACGTAGATACAGGATTTCACTGACAAAGTAAAAAAGAAGCATCTCTTTCATGGTTATGTTTAGTCCACTTCTCCCTCTCCTCAAAAATGCAAAAGGAGGAGGCAAAACACACAGTAAAAGACAATGTATTAGCCTAATGAATCTTTGCCTTGAGGCAAATATTTAAGATGGGTAAAAGGACCACATTTTCAATATACATGTTATCTGAATATGTAGTTGGAGTTTTTTTTTTTTTTAATAATTTAGTTTTTTAAGAATTCGAAGTTTTGTTTTCACAGAAAACCAGATGGTGTTTTTTTGGTTTGGGGAGGTGGTAGAGTTTTGTTTGTTGTTTTTTTTTAAAAAAAAAAGCAGGTGTGACAATCATTTCTACTGCTACTGTATTAGCACATTTAATTGCTGAGTTCACAGGCAGCCATTTCAATTCCTGCACTGGCAGATGGTGAAAGTGATTTTAAAAAAGGAGTAAGGATTTTTCAAGAACTATTTCAGGACAGTATGAGATCTGCTCTTGCCTCAATGGGTGTGTCAACCTCCAAGGAACACTAATGGAAGTCACATCACAGCATCCACAGTGCATTTGCCTTTAATTACTTGACAGTTATCCAGATTTTGTGAAATTACTCACACATTATCTAACAAAGCATTGTGTACTTGCAGTAACTTTCTTCGCATCACTTTATAACCATTAGCTAAGTAAACTTCACAACACTCCTACAATACATGTAGGTAGAAAGTTTTGCAAGCTTCATGATGTTACTGAATTCCCAGGTATATCGCTGACAGAGATGGAAGTTCCAAATTCACAAGGAATTATGTTACATGGCATATTTGTCCTCCACCGTGAATGCCTGACCCTTAAAGTAGGGAGACTTTTGGTGTCTTAGACACTGCAATTGCCTCTCCAATATCCAGTCTTTTCTTCTTAGCTAAGAGAACACTAATTCTGTTCAAAGTGGCCACCATATACCCAGCTAAAATCTCCTTTGCAGCTGGATGTGGTATGTTAATTGATCTGAACAACAGCACATAAGGGGAAGTCTGCTGGGAAGTTTTGGGAACGTTTACAATTTTCTGATATTGGCACTGCCGCTTTCCCTCAGTTCCTTCCTGGATGCAATGTATGGAGATGCAACAGCCATCTTGTGACCATGAGGACTAAAGTCACCTGCTAAGGATGGTGGAACAGAAAACAGAAGGAGCTTGGGATAGTGATGAAAATGTGGAGCTGTTGATGCAACTCTGGGCTGCTCCTTGCAGACTTCTTGTTATGTGAAAAAAAAATTATGCCACTGTAGTTAGGTTTTCTGTAATTCACTACAGAAGGCAGTCTTGGCTGAAATATTTGGCAAACATTATTCTTTTATAATAACAGAATGCTCATGACAAAATTACCATGCACTTGGCTTGAATGATAAAATTCAAAAGATAATTCTAAAAGATTAAATCTTAAGAAAGAAACATAAAAATCTCTTTACTCAGCATATATGAAATGCTTGTTTTGAGAATATTGCACCCAGAGGAGAAATTTAGACTGTAGGATTTCAGAAATTGTTAACTACTTTTCTAAAAACTTAGTGTGAACTAATATAATCCATGTGTAACAACAGGATCCCTTGGTAAGTAAAAGAGTAAGCAATCTGTCATTAAAATAGAAGTCACAGCCTTCTAAATCATCACTCAAACACTTTAACTTCCTAAGTCTCTGGAACAAACCTCCCCACCTGCACAGTGGAGCACACCTATGATGACTTGTAAGAGCCTGGAGTCCCTCAGGGTGTCTGGCCAGGCTGCAAGCAGCCTGCCCAGTTACACCAGTGTTCTGGGCAAATATCCTCATTTCCTGTGTGTGCTATGACATGAAAAAGATGGGGAAGACCTATTCAGAACAGTAATTCATAACTGCGGCTTGAATTTTGAAGTGGGTCTCAAGTACTTTGTTACAAAAATATTAAAGTTTCCAAATAACTTCTTCTATGAAATTGAATTATGGTAAATTCACAAGTATCTCTTTAGTATCATTTCTCTCACTCACATCTTGCTAATTTTTTGAGATTGTTAACTTGCTTTCTTTAAGTTAAATTTTGCATACAAGCGTATAAATGCATGAACGTGATTCATTTTGGGGAGGGCAATCATTTTTGTCCCCGTTTCAATCTCCAGCTCACCTATTATAGCAGGCTGTTGTGTGCCCTTTCATATTTTCTCATAGCATCCGATACAGACTTATATGTACATAGAAATATATACAGATACAGATTTAGAATCCGTTTTTCATTTGTTTTATTAAAACTGTGTCATATTACTAAACCTCTCAATAATACTTCATGGAAATCCCCCAAGTTATGCAGTATAGCTGTAATATTTTCTTTTAGATGGCCTCTTGGTATTCTAAAGTATCGATATAACCTACAGATGGGCACTATGTGTTCTGGGTTTTGTCAGATCAAAAATGCCATAATAAATATTTCCATATAATGATGCTTATGATGCTTTTATTTCTATGATATAAATTCCCAACACTTAAATTCTAAATTGCTTTCCAAAGCCTTTGGAAAGAGCCACCAAAAATATATAAGAATAACATTTCCCCTATATCTCTACCAATAATTTGTGTTACTAGTCTTTTTAATTTTTACTATTCTGATATTTATAAAGTTATATCTTACTTTCACTCAAATTTCCTTATGTATAAATTTGAGCATCTTTCATATGTTTTTTGACTATGTATTCTTCCATGAATCATATGTGCATAACATTTGCCCATTTTTCTTGGGCTATTGGACTTTGTCCTGACAATTTTCTTTTTTATATAGATATTAACCATCATTATTACATATATTATCCATAACCATTTGTGTTTACCAAGTTTTTTTTTTTTTTTTTTGGTATGGATTTCAACACAATTTTCAACTGTTTTCTTTGTAGTTAATGAGTTATTTGTCTTGGCTGAGGAAATTTTCCTGACCCCTATGTTTTTTCTTTTTTGTTATATTTTTTAATTTGAAGTTTATTTTTGTACATGGTGTAAGTTGGGAACCTATGTTTATTTTCTTCCAGAAGAAATTAAAGTCACCATGTTTGTCATTATTAGTTTCTTGAATTTATTGCATTTTTTATTCTATATTCTCTTCTATGAATCTATTCATCTTTCCTATAATGATTTGATTACAGAGGCTTTATAGTATGGGTTTTTGGTATCTGATGAGAAGAATGCCTGCTTGCTGTTCTCTTTTCACATTTTTATTGAGTGTTCTCAGACATTTTTTGTTCGGTACGAACTACAAGATCATTTTAGTCAAATAAAAAAATAAATGTTGGGACTTAAATTGAAATTGTATTAGTACATGTTAATTTTGGGAGAGTCTACATTTTCATGATATTGCCTTCCCATCCAAGAACATGGTATGTCTATCACTTTATTCAAATTTTATAGTATAACTTTAATTGTCATTATTTTATTTGTATAGGTCTTCTACTCTTTTGTGGAAACCCTGGTGGTGTAGTGGTTAAGTGCTACGGCTGCTAACCAAAGGATCGGCAGTTCGAATTCTCCAGGCGCTCCTTGGAAACTCTGTGGCGCAGTTCTACTCTGTCCTATAGGGTCGCTATGAGTTGGAATCGACTCGACAGCACTGGGTTTGGTTTGGTTTTTTTCCTAATCTTTTGCAGCCCTGGTGGCATAGTGGTTAAGAGCTACGGCTGCTAACCAAAAGGTTGGCAGTTCGAATCTGCCAGGCGCTCCTTGGAAACTTTATGGGGCAGTTCTATTCTGTCCCATAGGGTCACTATGAGTCAAAATCAACTCAACAACAATGGGTTTTTTTTGTTTGTTTGTTTGTTTTAATCTTTGGATAAAAGGTGAACTTCAGCAGTGACTTCAGTACTGAGTTAAAAGGGTGTCCAGGGGCCATACCCATGGGGTTTCTCCAGTCTCTGTCAGACCAGAAGTCTGATTTTTTTGTTTTTGTTTTCTTTTTGAGTTAGAAATTTGTTCTACATTGTTCTCCAGATCTGTCAGGGACCTCTATTATGATCCCTGTCAGAGCAGCCAGTGGTGATAGTCAAGCACCATCTAACTGCCTGTTGGAGGCTGTGGTACTTGTGGTCCATTTGTCCTTTGGACTAATATTTCCCTTGTGTCTTTGGTTTTCTTCATTCTCCCTTGCTCCAGATGGGGTAGGACCAGTAGAGTATCTTACATGGCCGATCACAAGCTTTTAAGACCCCCGATGTTACTCAACAAAGAAGGATGTAGAACATTTTCTTTATAAACTGTGTTATGCCAACTGAGTTAGCTGTTTCCTGAGACCATGGTCCCCAGCCCTCAGCCCAGTAATTCTGTCCTCAGGAAGTTTGGATGTATCTATGAAGCTTCGATGTATCTATGAAGCTTCAATGACTTTGCCAAGCCTTTAAGCTTTACAGAAGCAGACTGCCACATCTTTCTCCTGCAGAGCAGCTAGTGGGTTCCAATCACAGGCCTTTCAGTTAGCAGCTAAATGCTTTAACCACTTCGCCACTAGGCCTTCACAGTCTAACTCCAGCAAGATTAAATGTCCTGCCTCAGGTTAATTGGGGTGATGGAGAGCTGAAAATAAATCTGGGTCTTTCTCTTTCAGTCCAATGCCTTTATTAATATACCACATAGCCACTTCTAAAGACATGTATTTAAAGAGCTATTTCTTTTGTCGTCTTTATTCTGAATATGGAGAAATCATAGCCCTCAAGACTCCCGTTATGGGATCTTTTGAGGGACCATCATCTGACTGTCCTGACATCTTCTTTTAGGCTTGGCATAGCTATTTTAGAGCCATCTGTTATCCTCTGACCAGATGATGGCTTTTGTTACATGACTAGCATTGGCTCCCATTATTGCTGACCCTATTCATTTTCTTAGGAATTAAGTTGTCAAGAAAGCAAAGTTGCACAACAAATATGGAATGTTACAGATACTTGCAAGTCAGATCCTTGTCCACTATTCACATGTTCCTGCGTCTGTGACTCCATAAACTGAGGCCAGAATCAGAATTAGGGACTCAATGTGCTATTCTAAATAATGTGATTTTGAGTGTATTTCTTCTCTAACATCTATCCTCCTTTTCTTCTTTGTTAACAAAAGCAGTTGAATTAGAGCTACCTCCAGGGATTATTGCCTATAATAATCAAAAATATCCATAAATTACTTTGAGAAACATTAAGTGCTTCATACTATCAATGTCAAATGATGATGCAGACCTCTTGGGATGGGTACTGTGTATAGTAATCAGGGCCATTTTATGCTTGATTTCTCTTCTTAGCACCTGCTTTGCCCACTCATTTTCTTTCTTGGTTCTTTCTTTCTTAACTTTGTTTTCATTTCAGTGCATTGAATCCTACATTCTCAAAACTGGGAGAGAAGATTGTTCATGGTTACTTCCTTTACAATTATTAGAGAGGAGTTTGGTTTTTTTTTTTTTTTTAGTTTTGAATATGATGCCTTTATTTACACTGTCACCACCACTCCTATTGTCACCAGACCTACTTTTCTCATTTACATAAGCAGTGAGTATTCCATAAGCTTTTATGTCTGTGACCCCTGGCCTAGGGGGCTGCTTCCTTTCTGAGAGAGGATTAGGTCTAGAGCTCTTATGCAAGTTAACTAAGTTCAGAGTTGAAACTTTTGCTTTGTGATCAGATCTATTCAGTTGTTCCTTGAATTTTCTTTGGTTTATTTCTGTTTTATCACAGTAGTTCAAAAAATATTTCTTGCAGAGGCTAGCTAGGTTTCTAAGCTGTACAAAGGGCGAGTAAGAGAGGAGTTTGCTTCCACACTTGGATGCCAGAATGATGGTGGCAGCAGTAAACAGAGTGGTGATTCCAGTGAGGAAGGTAAAATAGGTTAAAAAAAAAAAACAGGGGGGATGGCATTTTGTTGACTTTTTTCTCTTACAGGTATTGTCTTTTGATGGCTAAAAAATTTGGAAGTTCTGTGTTTTTTTGAGAAAATTCTTCTCAAGAAAGACAACATATTCTAGAATAATGCTTTTAAATAGAAATATAATATAAGCCATATATATAATTTAATGCTGCAGTGAACATGGGTGTGCACCTGCCTATTCGTGTGACAACTGTTATTTCTCTTGGGTATATTCCTAGGAATGGGATTGCTGGATCCTATGATATTCCTATTTCTAGCTTTTTGAGGAAGCGCCATATTGTTTTCCAAAATGGTTGTACCATTTTACATTCCCACCAGCAATGCATAAGTGTTCCATTCTCCTTGCAACCTCTCCAACATTTGTTATTTGCTGTTTTGTTTGTTTGACTTGTGCCAGTACCGTTAGGGTGAGATGGTATCTCACTGTAGTTTTGATTTGCATTTCTCTAATGGCTAGTTATCATAAGCATTTCCTTAAGTATCTGCTAGCCACGTGAATGTCTTCTTTGGTGAAGTGTCTGTTCATATCCTTTGCCTATTTTTAACTGAATTATTTGCCTTTTTGTTGTACAGGTGTTGGATTTTCCTATAGCTTTTAAAAGATTTACAATATCTCATAAGCATGTATGGCCTGATGAAGACAGATAAAATAGAACTGTATTTCCTTGCTGTATTTGTTACCAACTTGGACCTGTAATTTCTACTTAGATGTGTACTATCTGTCCATGTTTTAATGTTATATAACTATGGGCACTTTTAATGATGAGTTTATATAGTTTCTAGTAAAAATTTTATTCTAGTGTTAAAATTTTACCTTTGCTATCTGGGCTTTTCTAGCTTAAAATAAGGCCTCATATTCTATAGTACTTTGATATAAAATTAATATCAATGGGGTCCCCCCTCTCCTTATTTTACAGGCTAAGAATCTATGGTCTAGGGAAGATAAACACATAATCCAAGGTTACGAAAACACCAAATGGCAAAACAGAGACGCACACCAGGTCTTGTGGCACCAAGCCCATGGAATTGCTCCTTTTTACTCCTTCTCCAAGTAGTAGGATAAGTTGGTTTTTTCTTTGCTTATTTTGAGGGTAATGTCTGGTAGCCTTTCACATGGGCTTCAATCTCTTCTATAACACCAAATGTTTTGCTTAGAAAGACTCCCCAAAGTCAGTACAACTTGACCAAAGCAAAGTTATAGAAGCTCCCTAGACACATCCAAACATCTTGAGTGACTTAGTTAATTACTGGGGCTGAAGGTTGGGGACCATGGTCCCAGGGGACGTCTAGGTCAACTGGCATAACATAGTTTATAAAAAAAAAAAAAAAAAATGTTCCACATCCTACTTTGGTGAGTAGCATCTGGAGTCTTAGTCTTAAAACTTGCAAGTTGTCAATTAAGAGACATCTATTGGTCCCAGCACATTCAGAGCAGGAGAATGAAGAAAACCAAAGACACAAGGAAAATATTAGCCCCAAAGACTAATGGACCACATGAACCAATGCCTCCATCTGCCTGAGCCCAGAAGAACTAAATGGTACCCAGCTACCACCGCCAACTGCTCTGGCAAGGATCATAGTAGAGGATCCTGGGCAAGGTGGGAGAAAAATGTAAAACAAATTCACATTTACAAAAAAGACCAGACTTACTGGTCTGACGGTGACTAGAGGAACCCTCGAGAGTATGGCCCCAGACACCCTGCTAACTCAGAACTGAAGCCATTCCTGAAGTCCATCTTTCAGCCAAAGATCAGACAGGCCTATAAAACAAATAATAACACACGTGAGAAACATGCTTCTTAGTTCAATCAAGTATATGAGACCAAATGGGCAACACCTGCCCAAATGCAAAGATGAAAAGGCAGGAAGGGACAGGAAAACTGGATGAATGGACATTGAGAACCCAGGAGGGAAAGGGAAAGGAGGAGGGTGATTGCAACTAATGTCATAAATCAATTTCTGTATAAAATTTTTGAATCGAAAATTAATTTGCACTGTAAACTTTCATCTAAAACACAAAATTTTTTTAAATGTTAAATTAAAAAAGAAAGGCTCCCCAAATTTAGTTTTATTTTGTCATCTACTTGAAATAGGCAGATCTAGTATTTTTTCCACAAGCAAACAGAAGATCTCATTCAACTCTGTTTTGATTTCAGCCTACTCAATCCTTCTAGTCATCAGAAAGCTTAGGTACTTACTTGTTTTTCCTTTCATTAGGATTCAATAATTTGAACTTTATTGATAGTATACTCTTCAGTTACAACAATATATTCACTGTATTGATTTACATTAAAACCAATCAAATGTCCCATTTATGTTTCCATTTATTCATTGGTTATTTCTAAAGATTATGTGCTTTATAGTTAACATAGAACTTCCAGTAATTCATGTTCATCCTCATGTTTTAAACCAAACTCCTGAAAAGTAATTTATTCAAGTACCTACTTCATAGCTTTAGCTCAAAGCGGAACTAGAAGACATTATCTCCGTGAAATAGTTTTTATTTTATACATATAAGGCCTGATCTTGTCTTTCATTTTCCTTGATCAGCAGAGTTCTGTTTATTCACCGTAGAACTCAAAAGTAGATAATTAGATAGCCAGCCTTAAAATTCTGAAAAATACAGCCATGAGTGGTTGGGGATTTGAGTCATAAGATTTTTCTTGTTCCTTATTTAGGTTTTGTTAAATTTTTTAAATCAATATAAACAGGCTATATCAGATTTCACTGTTTTCAGATTACATTCTCATGGAAATTTTTTATTAGAAAATCATATCACTACTTCTTCCCTATGTATTCATAATATATTAATTTTAATAGCCACTTTAACCTAGATTTTTGTAAGTCTCCCAAATTACCTCCCTCCCACTATCTTTCCTGTGTGAAAAATTTTCCTTCCATAGCTGCTACCTGAGTGCTAAAGCTAAGCAGTCAGAAACACAGTTCTGATGTGCTCTGGTTTCTACTACATGCCTCCAAAGCACCTTAAAGTCATCTTACCCCCTACCCCACAGAACTCATTGAAGTTTAGTTTGTGTTGGAAAGCTATCTGTGTTTCCTCTGCTGAGTTTTAAATGCCTGTGGAACAATAAAACACATGTCAAGAAGTTAGCATAGGGGTTCAAAAGTTTATTACCAATGTAACCCAAAGCCAAAAGATGAGCAGAGCACAGAAACAGAGTATTTGGGGAAAGGTCATACTTAAGGACCCATGCAAGCAAGTGGTCACTGGAGGGAAGGTAACTGGCAAGAAAGGCTGTGGCCCCTGTCCTACAAGAAAAGTGATGTACTGGTCAGATTATGGGGCAAGACCTCAATCAGTGAGCAAGGCAGCAGCTCATTTAAAACACTAGGGACAGAAAAGGACTAAATCTCAGTGACCAGGGTGGGGACTAGTTTCAATACAATAGTACATTGACAATGTCACAGAATTATCACTACTTTGTTGTTGTTAGGTGCTGTGGAGTCGATTTTGACTCATAGCAACCCTATATGACAGAATAGAACTGCCCTAAAAGGGTTTTTAGACTGTAATCTTTAGGGGAACAGATTGCCAGGTCATAAATGGCACTGGGAGACAGGAGCAAGACTGGGTTGTAGGCAGAAGATCAGTGACCCCAACTCTGGAAATCTGACAACGACATGGAATTGTGCAAGTCTTGAAACATATAAACAGAGATACATTCTATTACATTCAAGAAACATTGGTCCTTGGTTAAAGGCTAAAATCTTTAAGGTAAAATTTCTGACAAATCTGGACTCTGCCTCCTTCTCCAGGCTCATCAAGTGCCACTGTCTACCTACCTACCCATTAGTACACGGTACCGTAATCCATTTGACATACCAATGCCAGACTGTCATCCTAAAATACCTATTATAACATGTCACTTCCCTGCTGAGGAAACGGTGCATCTTCACTGCCTACAGTGCCAAGACCAAATTTCTCAAGCTACATTAAAACTTTTATGATCAGTAACCAATATAGCATGACTCAGTCAGTGAGGGTTTTGGTCCATTTTCCACATTATTAGAAGTATGGCTTCACTACCTGGACTACAGTTTTATCATTAGTAAATTTAAAACAATGATTGTGGTAGGCAGAATGATGGCTCCCCAAGGTTGTCCATATCCTAATCCCCATAACCTGTTACTACATCATGACAAAGGAGAATTACGGTTGCAGATGAAATTAAGATCACTAATCAGCTGACCTTAAAATAGGGAGAGTAGCCTGAATTATTCAGGTGAGCCCAATATAATCACTAGGGCCCTTATGCATGGAAGAGGGAGCTAGAAAGGGAGAACCAGAGAAATGGCAATATGAAAAACTATTCAGAGAAGCACATGTACTTGTAAATAGATAATAACATATTCAATCAAGAGACACTAATTAATCAGCTGGTAAATATAAACAATATATAGGCACAGTGGGGTGACAGAGATGAATCTAAGGACTTACTCCGAATGACTTACATACCACCCGTTGCCAGCACAGCAATCTGATTGTGACCCATGGTCACTCCATGTGTATCAAAATAGAACTATGCTTCATAAGGTCTTCAATGGCTACTTTTTCTGAAGATATCCAAGGCTTTCTTCCAAGGCAACTCTGGGTAGACTCCAGCAGTTAGCAACCACCCATGTTAACCATTTGTACCTCCTAGGGATTCTTGACATAGAGACTGGGAATAATCATCCTGGCTCTATAGAGTTCCTTTACAGAAGAAGGTCAAAATTCTTCAAATGCATGAATTCAAATGTAAATAGGAAATTTAAAGACTCTAGTAGTCATCCAATATGCACCTAGTAAGATTATTTCATTATGAAGAACATACTTCACCCCATTGTTCACTCTATCAGTTTGACTGAAACACATATAGCACCACAATGTATTATATCAAAAAGCGTGGCAGAGTGAACTGTTCTTTCGATCTATAGTAATGCAATGGGCTGGAAACTGAAGTGAAAGTTGAACCAACTCCTTGAACCATTCAAAATAATGTTCATAGAAGAGTTCTCTTTTGGAATACCAAATATTTCAGTTCAGAACTTGAAAAGAAATCAAGAACAGTAGCAGGAGAGGTGATAAAATATACCAGAAGAAGGAAAACTGATATGCACTCACAGTCAGGATTTTTGGAGTTTCTGCTTCTGCCTATTATTATAGGAATGAAGAAAAAAAAGATAAAGATGGCCCATTCACTATTGTCATCCATTCTCCAATAAAGGAGTCCACAATCAGTCCAGATATACACACAAGCAATGAACCCCATAAACAAGGGCTGCAATCCCACATTTCCACAATCGTGATCCCAGCCTGGTAACACCATGATGGTTAACCATAGTTTAATGAGGTCTTTTTCTTTGTTCAATAACTAATTCTCTAATTTTAAATTGATTTAATGTCTGCTGCTGTCACCTTAGCTACTAACAGCATCTCTGCCTCAGGCTCCCCTAGGTAAAGGCCTGGCCTTGACTGGCCTTCATTGCACTTACAGTAGCAAGAACTGTAGCAACTTTGACCCCCAGACCCTACCTAGCCAGACACACAGAGGCTATGACGCTGCCAGTCAATTCTCGGTTTATACCATAACACTTGCCGAAAGTGAAGAAGACTTGAAGCACTTAATGTTGAATATCTAAGACTATAGCCTTCAGGGTGGATTACACCTCAACATAAACAAAACAAAGATCCTTACAACTGGGCCAATAAGCAACAACATGATAAATGGAGAAAAGATCGAAGTTGTCAAGACTTTCATTTTACTTGGATCCACAATCAATACCCACTGAAGCAGCAGTCATAAAATCAAACGATGCATTGCATTGGGCAAATCTGCAGCAAAAGACCTCTTTAAAGTGTTGAAAAGCAAAGATGTCACCTTGAACACAGGGTGCCTGACCCAAGCCATGGCGTTTTCAATCACCTCATATGCATTGGAAAGTTGGACAATGAATAAAGATGACCAAAGAAGAACTGACGCCTTTGAATTACAATGTTGGAGAAAAATACTGACTGCTCAAAGAACGAACAAATCTGTCTTGGAGGAAGTACAGCCAGGATGCTTCTTAGAAGCAAGGATGACAAGACCATGTTTCACATACTTTGGACATGTTCTTAGGAGGGGTCAGTCCCTGGAGAAAGACATCAGGCTTGGTAAAGTAGAGGTTCAATGAAAAAGAGGAAGACCCACAACAAAATGGATTGACACAATGGCTGCAACAATGGGCTCAAGCATAGCAATGATTGTCAGGATGGCATAGGACCAGGCAGTGCTTCATTCTGTTGTATAATGGGTCACTATTTTTTTTATGAGTCAGAACTAAATTAAAGGCACATAACAACAACAACCATAACACTTCATGAAAGACTGCCTGGAGGGGCAGGTTTTACCATGGTGGAATTTTTGGGGGGATTACCATCCTGAGAAAGAAAATAGGAGAGAGTAATATTAAAGTGTCTCTCCCAGCTTCTCCTTCTAGGCAAAAGGACTCCATATGGTCTCTCAGGAGAGATCCTACATACCCAAGCAACTAGCCATGTCCCTTGAAGCCATAGCCAGATCAGTAATACATCCCACCTTGCATTTTTTTTCCTTCTCTACCTCACTTCCATTTTCCTTCCACTCTCAATACCAGGGCATCATGCCCTGTAGTAAAATCCCTAGCATATAAGCTTTTCCTTCAAACTGTTTTCTAGAGAAAAGGTCTAAGACAACCCACTTGTTGTCAGATACAATTTAATCTGAATTTATAAGTAAAAAAGGATGTTATAATGAAGCTTGAGGGTATATATAATACTCTCTGGATATACGATGATACAAAAGAATATACCATGCATCTTAGAATTTGAGATGCAATTGATTGTGACATGAACACTTATTTTATATACCACTAAGGAAGAAAAATTGCTGCCAATTAAACTATGACATGGTGCCTTCATAGTACTTATAATTTTTATTTTGTGGTTATTGAAAACTACTTTAGACTCATTTAGACTTAGAATTTTTATCATATATCACTCTTGTGTATACATTAAAAAGGAAACTATATTATACATAAACTAGTTAGGATGTTCTTACAATAAATTCTTCATTAAAGTCTGCCTTGCCTGAATCGCTTTTCAATTCAGTTGTCAATGTCTGCATTTTTCCATACAATACCATTCTGTGTAACATCAACTAAGCTGGTGATGCAGCATTTCTGAAAGAATGCTCCACTATTATCTCCAGGACTTTCTTCCAAGCAGTTGACACTGCTTCTTCAAGTTTTGATGCTGGTATTTTCTTGACCTTACCAGGTATCAACTAAAGGTTTCCATATAACAACCAGGATTTTGATCCTCTTTTTACAATGGTCTTCACATACATCATTAAGGTGACGACAATTTAAACAATTATGACCAAGTTTATACGTTAGTAGCCAATGACATCATTATTAGGAGTGCTACCACACAGTCAGCAGTTATAACATATATTATGATTTCAGAGATATTTAAATGTAAAAACATGTGTTTTAGAAATAATGAAATACAGTTTGGTGAGTGTACTCAGTATTTGAGGAGGACTGGGTCGTAGAGAGAAATGGAAAATAGAATAGGGTTTTCTTTTGAACCTTGGGAAGGAATACACAGAGTCACTGTACCAAAAAGAATTGGTTGACATTCAAGAACAGATGGTACTGAAGGAAGAAGTCCAAGCTGCACTGAAGGTGTTGACAAAAAACAAGGCTCCAGGAATTAACAGAATACCAATTGAGATGTTTCAACAAATGGATGCAAAGCTGGAAGCCCTCACTCATCTATACCAAGATTTTGGAAGAAGGCTACCTGGCCAACCAACTGGAAGAGATATATTTTTGTACCCATTCCAAAGAAAGGTGATCCAACAGAATGAGGAAATTACTGAACAATATCAGTAATATCACATGCAAGTAATATTTTGCTGAAGATAATTCAAAAGCAATTGCAGCAGGACATCAACAAGGAACTGCAAGAAATTCAAGTTGGATTCAGAAAAGGATGTGGAACAAGGGATATCATTGCTGAGATGGATCTTGGCTGAAAGCAGAAAATACCAGGAAGAAGTTTACCTGGTTTTTTATTGATTACACGAAGGCATTCGGCTGTGTAGAACATAAAAAATTACGAATAACATTGCAAAGAACGGGAATTTCAGAACACATAATTGTATTCATGCGGAATCTGTACATTCAAACAGAGCAAGGGGATGTTGCGTGATTTAAAATAGGAAAGGTGTTCATCAGGGTTGTACCCTTTCACCATACAAATTCAATCTGTATGCTGAGCAAATAAGCCAAGAAACTGGACCATGTAAAGAAGAACACAGCATCAGGCTCGATGAAAGTCTCATTAACAACCTGTGATACGCAGATGGCACAATCTTGCTTGCTGAAAGCAAAGAGAACTTGAAACACTTACTAATGAAGATCAAAGACTACAGCTTTCAGTATAGATTATACCTCAACATAAAGAAAACAAAAATCCTCACAGCTGGACCAATAAGCAACATCATGATAAAGGAAGAAAATATTGAAGTTATCAAGGATCTCATTTTACCCAGATTCACAATGTGAAAGCTGGACAATGAATAAGGAAGACCGAGGAAGAACTGATTCCTTTGAATCATGGTGTTGGCAAAGAATATTGAATATACCATGGACTGCCAGAAGAATGAACAAATATGTCTTGGAAGAAGTACAGCCAGAATGCTCCTTTGAAGTGAGGATGCAAGACTTCATCTCAAGTACTTTGGACATGCTATCAGGAGGGACCAGTCCCTGGAGAAGGATATCATTCTTGGTAAGGTAGAGGTTCATCGAAAAAGAGGAAGACTCTCAACGAGATAGACTGACACAGTGGCTGCAACAATGGGCTCAAACTTAGCAAACAACTATGAGGATGGCTCAGGATTGGGTAGTATTTTGTTCTGTTGTACAGGGGGTCACTATGAGTTGGAATCAACTCGACAGCACCTAACAACAAGTATGATTATTCTAGGGAAATTAGCACATAATTCAGACAAGTGAAAATAATTATTCTCACTGGCAAAACGATTTAAAAGGTGGCTTATTTTCTTCATGGGACAAAAATGGGTGAACAAGGTAAGTCAATTGACCAGATAGGAGTTATGAGCTAGAAGATATTCTGTAGGAAATAAAGGAAGTTGGCTTAGGCTATGAAGAGATAGTTAGTGGAGGAAAATCAGATATCTTATTTTGATGAGAAAAGCACTAACAAACCACAACAGCCTTCTGAGAAGGTAATGCATGATAAAAATAATGCCTGGAAATATACTACAGTATTCAAAGAATTGAAGTGCTGGTGACACAATTGTTAAGAGCTCAGGCTGCTAACCAAAAGGTCAGCAGTTCGAATCAACCAGCTGTTCCTTGGAAACTCTATAGGGCAGTTCTACTCTGTCCCACAGGGTCTCTATGAGGTGGAATCAACTTGACAACAACAGATGTTTGTTTGTTTTTGTTTTTGTTTTTTTGGTGATTCAAAGAATTATGTGGGAAAAGGCTCAAGCCATGAAGGTATTCATAAAACAAATGCAAGTTTTCAAAGGACCAAGCCAGGCAAGTTCAATGTTTGCTATCCTACCCTGGTGACACAGTGGTTAAACTCTCAACTGCTAACTGAAAGGTCAGTGATTCAAACTCACCAGTGGCTCTGCAGGAGAAAGACGTGGTAGCCTGCTTGCATAAAGACTACAGCTTTGGAAGCCCTGTGGGGCAGTTCTACTCTGTCCTATAGGGTTGCTATGAGTCAGAATCAAGTCAATGGCAATGGGTTATCCTTCCTCATTTTCCCTATACCATGAAATGCGTGTGTGTGTGTGTAATATCCATAAGTTCTCAGAACAATTCTATAAGGTATAGATTATTATCCTCATTTTACAGATATGTAAAAGAAAACAAAAAACCAAACACTTTGCCATCGAGTTAATTCTGACTCATAGCAACCCTATAGGACAGAGTAGAACCACCCCACAGAGTTTCCAAGGAGCACCTGGTGGATCTAAACTACTGACCTTTTGGTTAACAGACATAGCACTTAACCACTATACCACCAGGGTTCCAAATAGAGACTGAGAAAATCCCAGGGTCGCATTAACCTGCTGCAAAGTTGGATCTATCACTCCTCAGTGTTGCTCTCCCCAGAGTGAAAATGTGCCTCCCTTTTGATATCAGGATTGCTCACCTGTCTTAATAATTCACTCCTTCAATAAATATTAATTGAGAGCCAATTATGTGCCAATCTTTACACCAGGTGCCAGAGAAATAATAGTGGGCAAAAATAGGCACCATGCTTGTTTTTAAAAGGGTTTAGAGACAGGGGAGTAAATAAAACTATCTCACTAGTAAGTCTATACTTACCTAAAGCAAATACTACGGAGGAAAGGATCACATCCTGCTAAGGCATATAGCAAAAGAACCTCCACACAGAAGTAATATTTCACAAAAATCTCAACGATGATTTGGCATTAACCGCAGGAAAGGAATGTTCCAGGTAGAGAGAGCAGCAATATTGGTAGACCCAGTGAAGGAAAGGTGCATGGAGAGTGAGGAACAAAAATTTCTGCAAGGCTGAAGTACAGAGAGCCAGGGGGAGAGTAGGAGGAAATGAAGCTGGAGACGTGGACAGGGACACGCTGTCTACACTCTTAAGTCCATGAAAAGTCATTGAAGGAATTGAAGCAAGAGGGAAAACAAGATCAGCTTTGTGTTTTGATTAATATAATTTTAGCTCCAGTAGGGTTAAAATTGTGGGCCATTGTGAAAGCAGGGAGGCCAATTAGGAGTCTGTCACTGTAATCCATGAAAGAGAGCTAAAACCTGCGTGGTAGCAGAAACATATAACCAGGTTCTAACATCAGAAGAAAGAGAATTGACTACCAGCTCCCTAGTCCCTCTCTAT
The DNA here is from genome assembly GCF_024166365.1 of Elephas maximus indicus. NCBI lineage: Eukaryota > Metazoa > Chordata > Mammalia > Proboscidea > Elephantidae > Elephas > Elephas maximus. Next base: position 122,188,650 of record NC_064822.1, read on the forward strand.
CTTGCTTTCACAGTGCTTCCTTCAATGGTATTTAGCACTTAACAGACATCATAACACCATATTATCTTTTTAAAAATGTGGAAGACGTGTTCCCTATCCCAAACCTACATTCGCTACTCTTGTAGGTGGCAGCAGAGATGGAGAGATATTCAGGAAATTATATCAGTAGCTTCATTTCTGCTGGGCGGCCTCATTTTCTTTTTCCATACACAACTTGTTTGTCCCAATTTCTGGGCCTTTCATCATACTATTTTACCTACACAGAATATCTTCCATAACCCCTCCACTGGTCCTTCCATTAAAGCCCTCTCAGTATTTTTAATCTTCCCTAGCTCACTCCATTCTCCAAGCAGAACCCCCCTTCCTTTGAGCTTCTTTAGTAGTCCACACACAAATTGTAATATAATAAGCCCATGGTTCAACCCCCTGCATTGTATATGCCTTAGTAATGCATACTAAAGCTGTTTGCTAATCTTAAAGCACTGTGCAAAAACATGAAACACACAGCACAGGCCTCAATCTCAGCATTATTGCTTCAAGCCCCACATTCAGCACTTTGGATTTGTTATACTGGTTTGGACTTATGTGGGTCTATTTTGCCTTTTTACTTTTTCAGTAGTAGTATGATTAAATAATGATAATAGCTATTAAAAACTTCTATCTTGAGAGTTTCCTCTGTTCAGGCACCGTGCTGATCATCTTTCACATATTATCTTACTCAGTCATTATAAAAAGAGTATTCAATTGAGTTGGTATGAAGATTATTATACCAATTAACTATATTAGAAAGCTGATAGAGGAAAGAAGTTAAGAAACTTGCCTTCAAGTTCAAATCTCTACGAACTCTCATATTTATTAGTGATCACATTGCTAGTAAAGGGTGAAACCAACCCGTTGGCTTTAGAGAAACATAGAATGGCTTGGCCAAATTCTTGCTCTGCCACCTTGGGCAAGTTCATTAATCACTTTGAACCTCATGTTTTTTCAATTAAATAATGCAATTGCAAGCATTAGATGATATTATGTATAAAAAATGCAAAAAAGATAAAAATTATCATATAGGAGAGACTTAGCAAATGTTATTTCTGTTTCCCTTTTCCTTCTAAATTACTTGGAAGCTCCTCAAGTCAAGGAACACCTTTATGACACTAGGGTGTTTCCAGTACAATAATGCCACCATAAATAATCAAGGAATAATTATGAGTGAACAATACACATTTATTGTCATTAAGGAATGAGATGTATTCACATACTAGCAAATTTAAAAGTTAAAAAAAAAAATAAGGAGGTACTACTTCTGGGATAATGAGTTTTTGTTAAAGGTAATAAAAATTTTGAAAATGGATACTAGTGATGGTTGCATGACTTGGTGAAGGTAAATAGCATCACTAAATTGTACACATAAAACTAGCCGAAATAGAAAATGTTTTGTTATACATATTTCACCATAATAAAAAAAATTTAAAGATCACTTTAAAAATCTACTTTAAATCTTTTATTGTCTTCCTAACATTGGAGTCTATTAGCTATTAAACATATATAAAGGATATATAAAGTCACAATTTTGAAAAAGGCTAAGTTCAGAGACACATTCAATGACAAAAGAGAGAATCCCAACTCAGTGTGTTGTCATTAGCCTACTTTAAAAATACAGGAACTGTTCTGAATTCCCAAACTTATTTTACATTGTGTAAGAGGGCAAAAGAGGAATGTATTTATAAGCATCTCCAGTGAAAGGCCTACTAGGTACTGAGTGAAAAATTAATGAAGACATACACCTAGGCTCCAGTGAACTTACAGTCTAATAGGGAAGAAATGTATTTCATAATGTAATAAATAATTTTTAAAAGGTAGAAATATAATGATATAACAGTACAAAGACAGTAGATATTCGCTAACCTTGAGGAATCAGAGAACCCTTAATACACATTTGAGCTTGGCCTTGTAGAGGTGTATAAATTCACAAGGCAAAGGAGATAAAGGGGCATTCCATACAGAGAGAATTCTGAGAAGGAAAGAAAGCATGGGTGCATGAAAAAGCAGGCTGCAGCGTGTTCAGAGGACAGCAAGAAATAAGGACAAACAAAGATGTATGGTTGGAGAGAGGATGGGAACAGAAGGTATAGTCAGACCTTTAAGGATCTTGACGGCCATGGTAAGAAGCATAGATTTGAAGCAGAAGTTTGGATTAAACCATTTTGACCTTGAGAATATTTTTACCCTGTCATTTTGACCCAGTTTTATACCGAATTCATGTGTTTTGGTTCTTTTAAAAAAAAGACATTGAATATAAAGTCTTTGTTTTTTATTCTTTACACTAAGAATAAAACACAAGAAATAAACAACCAGTCAATTATTCAATTAACAATGGAGATTACTGGTAAAAATCATCGAGTCTGAAAAGAACTAACGATGGCTAAAATTGCACGTGGTAGTATTTGTTAGCAACTAAAAATTGATGAAAGAATCCAATCTTCTTAATAAAATTTAAATCAGAATTTTTTGTTCCCCAAATATTAGACTTGTTAGAAATAATGGCAGCAGATAAAAAAATACAATAGCAGAAGCTGTATTTAGTTAAATGTGATGAAAGCAAAACTAACTGTAAAAGACAGACAAGATGTAAATAAACAAACAAAGCAAGGAAAATACCTCAGGGATAAAAGAATGGACAGATTTGGGTAAATATTTTTTTTCTTCAAAGGTTGCAGCATTAAGGTGGGGCCAAGATGGTAGAATAGCTTCCTGCAATCCCTCTTACAACAAAGACCCAAAAAACAAGTGAAACCATTATATTTATGACAAGCTAGGAGCCTTGAACATCACAGGCAAACTTAGAAAACAGACTGAGCAGCAGGCGGAAGGAAAGATTGTTCAGAAGTGGAGAGGAGTTACTGGACCTGAATCACCAGGATACCTCAGGCACCATTCCCGGAGCGGCTGTGGTGGACTGGTGGTAGCGTTCAGCAGCAGTATCCTCAGGGAGAAGCAGCCAGCCACACAGCCTACTCACACCTCTGGAACCAGAGAAGAATGGTGCTCTCCGCAAAAGCTCAGCACTTGCGTATATTTTACTGCATCTCCAGCTTCTGTGGCTGTTGATTTTCCTGGGCCTGAGATAGGCCATGTTGAGCACTCCAAGCCATCCTCCTGGCCTGGGAGTAGGAATAAATTCACAACTGGGGGAAAAGATAATTTGCGAGCGCCACTAAACAGGGGTGCTCAGGACAAAAGCGGCTTCTGTCCAGGCATAAATGGTCCGTGGACTTTGAATACCTTTCCCCTGTCTTGAGCAGAGATGAGAGGGCAGAGGGTGTCAGAAGCTGGCCGAATAAACACAAAAATAGAGAGTGGAGGGAAGGAGTGTGCTGTCTCATTAGGGGGGGAGACCAATTAGGAGTATATAGCAAGGTGTATATGAATTTTTATATGAAAGACTGACTCGATTTGTAAACTTTCACTTAAAGCACGATAAAAATAAAAGTTGCAGCATTAAGAGTTAGATGGCAGACTGAGGCCAGAGTCTAAAGGACTTTGCACCAGGCAGTGGGGCGATAAACACTAAGGTCTTTTGCAAGAAAAGACATAACAGAAGCACTATTTTTAGATAATTGATTAGTTAACTAATATATATTAAGTGCCTACCATGAACCAGGAGGGTGGAGTAACTGAGGAATACTTACAGAAACAAGAGTCACCAGTTACAAAATGTCCACAAGAACAGTCATAAATGCTCACATTAGAATGGTCCTATTGGGCCTGGAGAAGAAAAATTCACAAAGCATTTTAAGACAAGGAAAAAATGGTCCACAGTGATTCACTTTGCATATATTAAAAAAAAAAAAAAAACTAGCAGGCTAAAGAATACTTCTGCCATATCTGCTTTTAACTCTTGGAATCTCAAAAGGAAAGAGTAACTCACAGTATCTAATGACTCAGTAGTTCTAGATAAATGAACACTGAGGAAAAGTCACTAGATTTATCAAAAAAGGGCACTATTTAACTTAAAAGAAGAAATGGGAAGAATCTGGGGAGGATGGAAAGCAGGGAAGAATATAGAGTGCCTGTAAGACAAAGATTCAAAGACAATGGGTACAGAATGCTTATTCAAAAATCACATAGGAAGAGATGATTAGAGAAGCCTTCCTGCAAAAAGTGGGAATATTAACTGGGTGTTAAGAGATGGTTAGGGATCAAAAAGTAGAAAGAAATTGGTAAATTATACAATCCTCTTGAAGCTATCCAAAGTCCTGTTAGAGAATAGAGGAATAGAAGTTATATTCAACAATGAGTCAAGCTTCTAGCCCAGGGCATCTGCATTACCTCGAGAAGGAAAAGTTGAGAAGAAGGAAGAACCTCAAATTAGTTTAGTTAAAAGATATCCCCAAGTGATGATGACTTCACTCTCCCAGACCTTCCAAAGATGTGGGAGCCCCTATTTCCCTGTATTAAAACATTTGCACTTGGAATTTGTAGAGTGGGTTCTGTTGTTTTGACCAAACCCTGACTGATGATGATGATGTAAGGGTATTAACGTGTAGATCGCTTAAACCCAGTGCCTTCGAGTCGATTCCGATTCATAGCGACCCTGTAGCTTAAGGGGTCTAGAAATGGAAAAGGGACTGAGTAGTAAAAAACTGGTCAGAGGAAGATTAGTAATGAAAGGAGAACAACTAGTAGAAGGACTTTTTCTAAAGATCAAATAGTTTGTAATTAAGAACAAACTGGCAGGTGGAAATAGAGATTATTGGTAGTAATCTGGAGGAGACACATGGGCAACAGGGAATGAGCTTCCCTAATGAAAGAAGCATATGAGAACTATCTGAGGGAAAATGGAAAGTATCCATCAAACTGCAGTCAACTGGATTGCCCAAAAAAAACCAAACCCAGTGTCGCCAAGTAGATTCCGACTCACAGCGACCCTATAGGACAGAGTAGAACTGCCCCATAGAGTTTCCAAGGAGCACCTGGCACATTCGAACTGCTGACCCTTTGGTTAGCAGCCATAGCACTTAACCACTACACCACCAGGTTTTCCAACTGGATTACAGACAGTTCAAATTCATGATTAGAAAGTAAAGGATTTGTCTTACACACACACGCAAAACTGGGGACCCAAATTATGTTCCTCATACTTCAGAAATAATTTTCCACACCTACCTAAATACCCCCATTCAAATGCTAGTACCCCACAAAATAGAATACTTACTATATTACCACTCCCGATAAAAATATTCACGTGAATTGCATAAAACAGTGTGTTTTTCTCCTTTAAAACATGTAACTCTCATTAAAATAAATGCATATTTTGTACATCTGTCAAAGATAGATCATAGACACTGTTAGTAAAAGTCATTGGAGTCCACTTCTTTTACCTATGAGCATATATATATGTATGCAAATTAATAGTGCACTACAAAAATATTGTGAGATAATAGTTCCAAGTGCTTCTAACTCTCTCACATAATACTGATAGTCAAGGTGAAGGAATAGTTTCTATTTTGTTTTCATCAAATACGTATTCTTCAAGGATGGCCACATGTTACATACATATATAAGCTCTGTTTCCTTGGAAAATATCACATATATGTATTTCTTTTTAATTATAGGTCAACACAATAGTTCCCAAACTTGTCTTCACCTAGACTCACCTGGGAATCTCTTAAAAATTTCAAATCCCGCCATCGCCCAGACCAATTAAATCACAACTCTGGAGGCAGGGCACAGGCATCATTATTTCTTGAAGCTCCCCAGGTGACTACAACGTACAGCTAAGTTAGAGCCCACTGTGCTAAGAGACAACGCCTTAAAGAAAACCTGATTAGTCCTTTAGAGCAGCGGCTCTCAGACATTGCTGCACATCAGAACCACCTGGGGAGTTCTGAAAATCCCCAGACCTCGGCTACACACCAGAACAATTAAATTGCAATCTATGGGGATAGGAGCTAGTAAGCAGTATTTTTTTAAACTGTAAATGTGCAGTCAAGTTTGAGAACCAGTGCTTTAAACTAGAGGATGTATGTAATATTAATCAAAAGCTTATCTGGAAAAAGATCTTGATTGATACAATAAAAGTTATTATAAAAACTCTCACAAAAGAAAAAAGGACAAAAAGAACAAGAATGTGGATTATTTTACGGAAAGATAATAACGCTCTAGCAAGTAGACCAGCTATTATGTTAACTACAATATTGAAAATTAGGACAGAGACAGAAAAGAGCAAGCAAGACAAAGAGAAGAAATGTAACCTACTGTCCCATGAAGATGTACAACTGAATCTTTCAATCTCTAATTAATAACATGTGCTCCAATCCTATTCACCACTCTTGCCAAATTGTAAATTTAAGAAAAATTTTAAAAGCATTTTGATGACAGAAAAAAGTTCCCAACTACTTACAAATGCAGGTTAAGTAACTGAATAATTTCAAAGCAAGACAAGTTCATCTTTCATCTCTCATTCCGACTCTAAGGAGTAGTGTCTGGCCACTCTTTAGTTCTGTTGAAAATTAGCTCAGTATGAACAAAATGTATGTTATTTTTCAAATGCAGCAGAAGGGTGGTTGAATTAAGATGATTTGATGATATATAATTTTAAGTGTTTATTTAATCTTTACTTTTATGTAAATATCTTTCAACAGAGGTTTAAGTATCATTTAAAACAGATTTTATAAAGTATAATTAGATGTACTGTCAGATGGGAAGACAAATTAAAAGTGCAATTCACACTGTTACAGCAGCACTGCCACCCAGGAGCAACTGATCTTTTGCTCAAGCTCACAGCAGAATGTAATCCAGTCTCTACAGCACACGTGATTATAGACTTGCAGGGACACTAGCATGTAAATTATTAATCAATGCAGTTTCCTTTTGTGGAAACACCTGTGTGCTACATAAATGCCAGGAGGGAGTCTTTTTGTCCCTAAACTTTAAAAAATAAAATTGACTTCCTGGTAAAAAACTTCAGTTATCACCAATTCATTTAACTAACAGCTAGGCATGTATTGTCAACTGACAGCACATGCTTAAGAAAGTTCATGTACAAACATCATATAACCAATAATTTGGGGAGGACTTAGTAGCTGTAATGGAAGCAAATACCTGGGCTGAAGCCAAATGAACCAAAAGATTTCTAACTTAGCCCCACAATTTCTAATGCAGACGCAGGTGTAATCCTAGCTATTGGTAGTCTGACCCTGAAATATTGAGAGGAAATCATTCACTTCATGAAATGATGTGATTAGATAGCAATCTAGTCTAAATTTCAGGCAAATCTTTAAAAATTGCTTTCCCTCTTCATCAGCCAGGGGAAGTCACTAATAGATGAATAAGTCAAAGATTTGCCTTTTCAACTTCATTAATGAGACTTCTAGTTTCCAGTCCAGCATGTAAACAGCTTAGAAGTCATTGCTCCTATGCTCACAACAATTAAAAAATTAAAATTAAAAAAAAGCTGAAAAATTGAAAATCAACAACTATTCTTAGAAAATATCTCAGAGAATTGAGGCCACAGAACAAATCGCTATCCCAAAAACTGGAGGGACAGACAGGCTGATACAGAGAATCACTGCTTACAGGGAGCAGACATTTCTGCCTCTGAACTCAGCACCAGCATCAGCTAGGAACACTTACAGAATAATTGACTGGAGACTGAGCACAGACTAACTTAAGAGAAAAAAAGAAGAAAAACTCCTGTAAGCTCAGCCTTAAGCCTTGTGTGACTTTTACCCCTAGAGGCCCCAAAAATTTCTCAGCTGTGAAGCTCAAGAAAAATCTCCCCATCCTTCCTGCAGCAAGGGATAAAAATAACCATTTTGACATATTGTTCTATTCTACTTAACAGCACCCTGCCCTCAAGGAAAACTACAAAAGCCTAATTAACATGGATTTTATCAGAACCTAACCAGGCTCTTGGAAGGAAATTACCCAACTCTAGCCCACTCTAGGCTTCCTGTTTCACCTAAGAGGGGAAAAAAAAAAAAAGAGGATTTGTGAAAGTCACAACTCAGGGACACAGGCTCACTTAAAGACTGAGACAAAATCATAGGATTATAGAATGCCCCTCCTCTGCTGACACTATACCCCCACATCAACATCAACAGGTCTTTACAGGGAATTACAACTGAAATAACCTCCGTTCCCTTTATCCAATACATCATGTTTGGCTTTGAACAAAAAATTACAAGGCATGCTAAAAGGTAAAAAATACAGTCTGAAGAGAAAGGACAAGCATCAGAACAGACTCAGATATGGCAGAGATTTTAGAATAATCAGACCATAATTTTAGTGTAACTAGAATTAGCTTGCTAAGGGATCTAATGAAAAAAGTGGATAACATGCAAGAACAGATAGATGATGTAAACAGAAAGGAAACTCTCAGAAAGAATCAAAAGAACATGCTAGAAAACAAAAACACTGTAACAGAAACTCCTAGAACTAATAGAGGAATTTAGCAAAGTTGCAAGGTACAAGGTCAACAAGCAAAAATCTTTTGAGTTTCTATACACCAGCAGTGAGAAATGTGAAAGGGAAGTTAGGGAAATAATTCCATTTACTATAGCATCTAAGAGAATAAAAAAAAAAAAAAATACATGGGAACAAATCTAACCAGGGAAATGAAGAGCTTATACAACGAAATCTACAAAACACCTGAGAAAGAGATTAAAGAAGGCTTAAATAAATGGAAAGATTTTCCATATTCATGGATTAGGAGACTTAGTATTGTTAAGATGTCAATGCTATCCAAGGCAATACAGATTCAATGCAATCCGGATCAAAATTCCAACAGCTTTCTTTACAGAATAGAAAAACCAATCCTTAACTTTATGTGGAATGGCAAGAGACCCCAAATAGCTAAAGCAATGTTGAAAGAGAAGAACAAAATAGGAAGACTCACACTTCCTAATTTTAAAACATATACAACTACAGTGATCAAAACAGCCTAGTATTGGAATAGCAATACACATATAAAAAAAATTCCATTGGTCTATATAATACACATATAGACCTATGGAATAGACTTGAGAGTTCACGAATAAACCCACACATCTATGGTCAACTGATTTTTGACAAGGGTGCTAAGTTCACTCAATGGGGAAAAAGAGTCTCTTCAATTAATGGTGCTGGACAACTGGACTAAACCAAAAGCAAAAAAGTTTCCTGAATAAACTGATTGCTTCGAAGGCCAGTGTAGCAGGGGCAGGGCTTTGGGGACCATGGTTTCAGGGCACATCTGGGTCAATTGACATAATAAAATCTATTAAGAAAACATTCTGCATCCCACTTTCGAGAGTGGCATCTGGGGTCTTAAACCTAGCAAGAGGCAATCTAAGATGCATCAATTGGTCTCAACCCACCTGGATCAAAGGAGAATGAAGAACACCAAGGACACAGGCAATTACAAGCCCAAGAAATAGAAAGGGCCACGTAAACTAGAGGCTACATCAGCCTGAAACCAGAAGAACTAGATGGTGCCTGGCTATAACCGATGACTGCCCTGACAGGGAACACAGCAGAGAACCCCTGAGGGAGCAGAAGAGCAGTGGGATGCTGACCACAAATTCTCATAAAAAGACCCGACTTAATGGTTTGACTGAGACTAGAAGGACCCCAGTGGTGATGGCCCCCAGACCTTCTGTTGGCCCAGGGCAGGAACCATTCCCAAAGCCAACTCTTCAGACAGGTATTGGACAGGACAATGGGTTGGAAAGGGATGCTGGTGAGGAGTGAGCTTCTTGGATCAGGTGGACTCCTGAGACTATGTTGGCATCTCCTGCCTGGAGGGGAGATGAGAGGGTAGAAGGGGCTAGAAGCTGGTGAAATGGACATGAAAAGAAAGAGTGGAGGGAGGGGGCAGGCTGTCTTATTAGGGGGAGAGAAATTGGGAGTATGTAGCAAGGTGTATATAAGTTTTTTGTGTGAAAGACTGACTTGATTTGTAAACTTCCACTTAAAGCACAATAAAAATTAAAAAGAAAAAAAGAATCCATGCTTCACACCATACACAAAAACAAATTCAAAATAGATCAAGGACCTAAATGTGTAACCTAAAACCAAAAATTCTTAGAAGAAAAAGCAGGGGCAATGCTGTCAAGCCTAGCTCTTAACAATGGATTATAAAATATAACAAAAACACAAAGAGCAAAAGACAAAATAAATGTGACGTCATAAAAATTTAAAGCTTTTGCTCATCAAAAGACTTTATCAAAAAGTAAAAGGGCAAGCTACCAACTGGGAAAATATCTTCAGAAACCATATATCTGACAAGAATTTAATAACCAAAATACATATAAAACTTTGACAACTTAACAACAAAAAGATAAATAATCAAATCATAAAGTGGACAAAGGACTTGAATAGACATTTCACCAAAAAGGACATTCAAATGGTCACCAAACACATGAAAAAATACTCTGTGTCATTAGCCATCAGACAGATGCAAATCAAAACCACAATGAGATACTATTTCACTCCCACTAGGGTGGCTAAGATTAAAAAATGGAAAATAACAAATGTTCGCAAGGATGTAGGGAAACTGGAACCCTTACCCATTGCTGATAGGAATGCAAAATGATACAGCTATTGCAAAAAACAGTGTGGCGGTTCATAAAAAACTAAAAATAGAACTATCACATGACTCATCAATTCCACTCCTAAGTATATACTCAAAAGATTTGAAAGCAGAAATTCAAACAGAGATTTGTACACCAAAGCCCATTCATAATAGCCAAAAGGTGGAAATAATGCACAACAGATGAATAGATAAACAAAATGTGGTACGTACATACAACAGGCTACTACTCAGCCATTAAGAGAAATGAAGTCTTGATACATGCTACAATACGGATGGAGCTGGAAGACATTATGCTGAGTAAAGTTCGCCAATCACAAAAGGACAAATAATTGTATGACCTCACATAAAAAGACAAGAAAAGACAAATGTATAGAGAACAAAGTTTATTAGTGGTTACCAGAGATGGGAGGGAGGGGGAAAGGAGGTGATGGAAATATCCTGTTGACTAAGGGTAGGGTTGCACAGCTGATTATCATATTGCTGTCAATAAGTTACACACTCTGTAAAAAGTTGAATTGGCGAAAGTTGTATGATAGATATATTTACAACAATGACCAAAAAAAAAAAAAAAAAGAGTAGCTGCTAAGTCTGCTTATGCACAACCAAAAACCTCACGGGATTTGGTTTCTTGGTTTGGAGGTTTAAGGTCATGATTTCAAGGGACAACCCAGTTAATTGGCCTAATAATATGTTTAGTGCTTCTGTTCTGCCTCCTAGTTCAGTGCATAGTGCCCGGGGTCTTAAAAGCTTGCAAGTGGCCATCCAAGGCACAGCAATGGTCTCTATTCTCCTGGAACACAGAGGAAGAAGGAGAGTCAGGAATAGGAGGAAGATGTAGAATGTGTGGCTAGTTGCCTCCATGAACAACTACCTCCTTTGTCATGAGACCAGAAGAACTGGATGGTGCCTGGCTACCATTACCGAACATTTTGATCAAAGATTTTATTGAAGAATCCTGATCAAAAGGGGAAAATGCAGAAATGAATTTCAAATTATTGTAGAATTCAGACTTCCTGGAGCCATGAGGGTTGGATGAACCCCTGAAATAACTACCCTGAAATAATCTTTAAATCTTAAACTAAAATATCCCCTGAATTCTTCTCAAAATCGAATAGTTTAGCTTAGCTAGCAAAAAAAAAATCTTCCTTGAGCATTATGCTCTTTTAAGGACTACCTATATAGGATCAAATTGATAACAGCAACTTGAAAGATTAGATAGGAGCCTTAGGGGGCAGTGAGTTTATGTTAATGGGGAGGAATGACTCTGAAAAGAAGGATGAGAATGGCTACACAACTCAAAGAATGTAATCAAGGTCACTAACTGGTACATGGAGAAACTGTTGAATCAGTGTATGTTTTGCTGTGCATATTCTCAACAAAAATAAAATTATATTTTAAAAAACTACTGTAACAGAAAGAAGAATGTCTTTGATGGGCTAGGCTGGACAAGATAAGTAAACAATTCACTCGAAGGTATGTCAATAGAAACTTCCTAAGCTGAAAAGCAAAGTGGAAAAAAAAAAAGCAGAACAAACTGTCCAAGAACTGTGGGAAAATTAATAAAAGATGTAACATATGCATAACGAGAATACCAGAAGAAGAGAGAAAGGAACAGAGGAAATATATGAAATAATAATGACTGAGAATTTTCCAAAATTGTTGACAGACACCAAAAAACAGATCAAGAAAGTTCAGAGAACACCAAGCAAGATAAATACCAAAAATGTACACCTGGGTATTTCACATTCAAACTGCAGAAAATCAAAAATAAAGCAAAAATCTTCAAAGAAGTTGGAAGAGGGAGAGAAAAAAACCTCACCCATAAAGGAACAACAATAACCATTACATTGGATTTCTCTAGGAATAAATCAAACCAGGGACATGAAGAGAATGGAGTGAAATACTTAGTGTTGAAAGAAATCAAATTCTTCAATTAGACACTACCAAACTCATTAGTTACCCAATCAAAAGGCAATTTACTTCACCCCAACAACTTGTGTCGTTATAATGACACCCCCACTATTATAGAACCTGTCACTACTACAACTTAAGGTCTTCTCTTTTCATTAAATATATCTATTGCTAAATATTTCTTTGTGATATTTCTGGTAGAGCAAATTTCACAGCTTACACATATATTTGAAAATAAAAATCATAAAAACAATTTTAAAGTGGACCCTCCCAGCAAGTAAAAAGAAACACACAAGTCAGCCCAACCAGCTTTAACATTGAATCTGTCCATGAATGTTTACTATGATCCAAACATCATAAGGAAAATAAGACAATTTAAAAATAATTCTTTCTAAACACAAAGCATTTTGCAACTTTTCATATGAATTTGCATTATAGACCATGTATACTTTAATCCCAAACGAAAGACTCAAGTAAACTTTTCTACCTAAACTTTACTAAATGGTTTATATGATCACCATTCCAATTTTCCTCTAAACAAGATCTTTGGATAAATGAAATACATCTTCTCCAAATTCTAAAATGATTCCAAACTGCTAAAGTTTAATGAGCATTTTTAATATTATCTCCTTTGAAACATGGCCTGTGCTGCTTTTCACACCCGCACTAGATATATTATAAAGAGCTTTAGCAAAATATGAAACAAAAATTCTTCATTGCTTGAGTTTCCTATTCAGCATTGTTCATCAAGGGTGCACTGAATGTCATGGCTCCATTGGGAAGCCCAGACAATGGGTGTGCTGCTGTCAGCGAGCCCCTCCTGACGGAAACCTCTTCTTCCATGAAACTCATTCAGTAACCCTGTACCTGGCTCTACAAGAATAAAATTGTATCTGCATGCCTTACAGTTAGTAGACCAATGAAGTAAAACTGTCACTCTTTTTAAAAGTCTAGCTTTCTCATGGATGCATTCATTTAATTCTGTATTGTATAATTCTACAGGTCTTTGTAGTTTCCTAGAGTATGTAGACATTCTTTTACTTTGTCTCTCTCACCGTAAGTCAATGTAAAAGGGCCAGTTTTGTGAACATCAGCTTTCTTGCAACCAGGCTCTCCAAATGCAAACATCATTGTGTCATTCTTCCAATCAGTTGTCAGACGTTCTTTGGTTTGGGGGAGGAAGAGGTAGGATGGAGAGGAAAGGGGAAAGAAAGAAAATGATCTCACAGATGTCAGTAAGTTAGGATTTTCCCTTCTTTTAGATTAAAAATGCCTTTTAAGACTGTGTTGTCACATTGTAGGGAGAGCAACTAGGGTCACATAACAATGTGTGTATAAGTTTTTGTGTGAGAAACTGGCTCAAATTGTAAACTTTCACTTAAAGCATAACAAAAAATAGAGAGATGAGACTGTGTTAGCATCTCCTGTCTGGAGTGGGGATGGGAGGATAGAGTTGGAAGCTGGCAAAATAGTCACGAAAGGAGAGACTGGAAGGGCTGACTCATTAGGGGGAGAGCAGGTGGGAGTACGGAGTAAGGTGTATATAAACTTATATGTGACAGTCTGAGTTGATTTCTAAACGTTCACTTGAAGCTCAATAAAAGTTAATAAAAAAAAAAAAAGAGAGAGAGAGATGTGGACTGGAAGGTCAGCTCCAGCACTGGCTTGCCACCTGTCATGGATTGAATTATGTCCTCCAAAAAATGTGTGTATCAACTTGGTTAGGCCATGATTCCCAGTATTGTATGGTTGTACCCAATTTGTGATTGTAATTTTATGTTGAGAGTATTAGGATGGGATTGTAACACCACCCTTACTCAGGCCACCTCCCTGATCCAAGGTAAAGGGGGTTTCCCTGGGGTGTGGCCTGTACCACCTTTTATCTCTCATGAGAAGCAAGCAGAGAGTTAGGGACCTCATACCACCAAGAAAGCAGCATCAGGAACAAAGCGTGTCCTTTGGACAGGGGGTCCCTGTGCCTGAGAAGCTCCTCCCCGGACCTTCCTCCAGAGCTGACAGAGAAAAAAAGCCTTCCCCTGGAGCCGACGCCCTGAATTTGGACTTGTAACCTACCAGACTGTGAGAAAATAAATATCTCTTTGTTAAAGCCATTCACTTGTGGCATTTCTGTTATGGCAGCACTAGATGACAGGCACCACCTGACATTGGTCAAGTCACTTTTTGAGCTCCCGAGGCTTTACTTTTGCATTCATTTTCACTCTGAAATAAAGGTACTGGATTAGATGACTTTAAAAAAAAAAAAAAAATGCCTTTTAAAAGAATGGTGAAAACATCCCTAAAAAGACTGTCCATGGTTAAGAAGCCAAGGAGCAGAGTTATCCCGAATTCTCCTTAGTAACTAACATTTAGTGAGCTACGTAATTTTGTGCAAGTTATTTTTCTCTGTGCCAAATTTCCCCGTGTGAAAATGGGTATAATAACATTACTTCTCTCAATAGAAGATTGTGTGGATGAAAAGGGATAATGTATATAAAACACTTAGCCCACCTACAAAATTGTGCAATAAAATTAACTGTTATTTTGATAGAAAAATTTAATGAACATCCCCAAAAGGCTATTTATCCTCTATAAATATCTTCTAAAATGAATTTGGCTAATCTTTACACCCCATCAGCATTTACCATATATATAGAGAGAGAGAGACTTAATGATTTTCAAAATGAAAATAAAATTGAAAAGGAGGGAGAAGACTGCCTACGTGAAAAAGAAGGATTGGCATACACCTGAGTCAGGCAGAAGTACTAAAGGGGGGATGCAGAAGAAACAGCCCACAGTTCTCCATTCATATTCATAAGGCCTGGTGCCTTTGTGGTACTGAGTGGCTCCCAAAATTGAGGATGCCTTAGCTTCACCTGGGAAGTATTTGAGTTTATCTGGATAAAATGTTGATTTCAGAGCCTCAACCTCAACCTGTTGTTGTTATTGTTAGGTGCTCTTTAGTTCCTTGTCACCTCATGGTGAACACATGTGACAACAGAACTGCCTCACAGGGTTTTCCAGGCTGTAATTATTATGGGAGCAGATCACCAGCTCTTTCTCCCACAGAGCCGCTGGGTGGGTTTGAACCACCAACCTTTTGGTTAGCAGCCGAGCACTTAACAACTGTGCCACCAGGGCTCCTAACCTCAGCCTGTTGTTATTAGGTGCCGTGGAGTTGGTTCCGACTCACGGTTACCTTATGTACAACAGAACAAAACACTGCCATCCTCATATTTGTTGCTGTTTGAGCCCACTGTTGCAGCCACGGTGTCAATCCATCTCACTGAGGGTCTCCCTCTCTTTTGCTGACCCTCTACTTAATCTCAGCCTAAAACTAAAACCCATTGCCATCAAGTCAATTCTGACTCATAGCAACCCTCCAGGACAGAGTAGAATTGCCTCATAGGGTTTTGAAGGACCAGCTGGTAGATTCAAACTGCTGACCTTTCGATTAGCAGCTGAGTTCTTCGCCACTGCACCACCAGGGCTCTAATCTCCACCTAACAAAACAAAACAAAAAAAACCCAATGCCTTCAAGTTGATTCTGACTCACAGAGACCTTGTGGGACAGAGTAGAACTGATCCATGGAGTTCCCGAGGAGTGGCTGGTGGACTCAAATAGCCAACTTTTTGGTTAGCAGCCAAACTCTTAACCACTACTGAATCAGAATCTCTGTGGGGGTGAAGCTCAGAAATTGACATTTGACAAAAATTCCCCCTCCCAGGCTCAATGTCCCACCAATAACTCATACCAGAAGCAAGAAACTTAGTATGAACTTTGTAAGAAACTTTGGGAACATAAGTCCCAAGTGATCATTAGCTATGTTTACTGATCCTTGCCTATATTTGTGTTGCTTTTCAAACTAAGCATACCTAGAGGTGATCCTCATTGAACACTTGCAACTGACTCCCAATCAGAAAAACCAAAAGCCTAGATCTTCAGTAACCAGGAAAGTGTGTGAAATTCATTTTCATGGAAGAATATACTTTGTATTTTCATTGCTAAACTATAATAAGTTATAACATGAAACTAAATGACACTTGCCATTTTCCTGCAGACAAATGAATGTTATTCTCTTTCAGTTAATAAATGAATTCCCATTAAATGAAATTCTGATCAAACAAACTCTCCCAAATACTACAGTTACTTTGTGCAGCAAGTTGTTTAATTGCCTGCCACTGCATAGCGTTCACCACATAATTAGGTAAATAGTAATTATCCTTTGAGGAACCAATAACTAAGTGAAACTGGTGTATGGTAAAGTGAATTACTGCCTTACTGAATAAACATGGGAAGGAGATCTTCAATGAAGGTCTTAAAATCAAGCCTCTGAAGAACAACTCAAAGGTCATGGGTTTCAAATTATATCAGCTGTATGAAATAGCAACAAAGTCAAATAGGAAAATTTAGTGAAATGGTGATTCATCTACTGTATTTCATCATTTCAGAATCTAGAGCTGACAGAAAAGTTCACCCTCTTCACTTTAAAAATACTTAAACCCAAGTGGGTATGGGTAGCCAGCATACAGGAAGAGTGTGAAAGGAGCAAAGGTAAAGCATGTTTTAGCATCTCACTAAAAGACTGCCCCTAGAAGTCAGCACAACCGGACTAAACCAAAAGCTAAGAAGTTTCCTGAATACAACCAAACACTCAGAGGGACAGACAGAGTAGCGGAGCAGAGTTCTGGGGACCATGGTTTCAGGGAACGTCTAGGTCAATTGGCATAACAAAGTTTATTACGAAAATGTTCTGCATCCCACTTTGGTGAGTGGTGTCTGGGGTCTTAAAAGCTAGCAAGCAACCATCTAAAAGGCATCAGGGTGAGATGATATTTCATTGTGGTTTTGATTTGCATTTCTCTAATGGCTAATGATCCGGAGCATTTCCTCATATGCCTGTTAGCCACCTGAATGTCTTCTTTGGTGAAGTGTCAATTCATATCTTTTCCCATTTTTAATTGGCACCTTTGTCTTTTTGTTGTTGAAGTGTTGAAGAATTCTATAGATTTTTAAAAATTAGACCCTTGTCAGATATGTCATAGCAAAAAAATCTTTCCCAGTTGGTAAGTTCTCTTTTTACTCTTTTGGTGAAGTCTTTTTGAGTGTGTTTAATTTTTAGAAGCTCTCAGTTATCTGGTTTATCTTCTGGCATTTGTGCATTGTTGGTTGTGGTTTGTATTGTATTTGTGCCATGTATTAGGGCTCCTAGAGTTGTCCCTATTTTTATATCAGGTTCTTAATATCTATTCATGTCACTGTATGTATATTAAAATCTGTTGTCTTTAAACCTGCACAATGCAAGGTCATGGAAGCTCCATAGACACATTCAAATTCCCTGAGGGACTGAATTGCTAGGCTAAGAGCTGTGGGGACCATGGTATCAGGAACACCTAGCTCCGTTGGAGTAACATAGTTTATAAAGAAAATTCTACATTCTACTTTGGTAAGCAGAGTCCAGGGTCTTAAAAGCCTGTGAGCAGCCATCTAGGATACTGCATTGGTCTCACTCCTTTGGGAGCAAGAAAGAATGAAGAAAACTAAAGATACAAAGGAAAGATTAGTTCAAAGGACTAATGGACCACACCTACCACAGCGTCCACCAAACCAAACACTTGGAGGGACAGAGTAGTTCGTATGGTATCTCATTGTAATTTTGATTTGCATTTCTCTAATGGGTAATGATCATGAGCATTTCCTTATGTATCTGTTAGCTACCTGAATGTCTTCTCTGGTGAAGTATCAATTCATATCCTTTGCCAGTACAACCACACTGTGCCTGGCTACCACCACTGACTGTTCTGACTGTGATCACAGTAGAGGGTCCTGGACAGACCTGGAGAAAAATGTAGAACAAAATTCTAACTCAAAAAGAAAGACCAGACTTTCTGGCCTGACAGAGACTGAAGAAACCCTGAGAGTATGGCCCATGGACACCCTTTCAGATCAGTAACGAAGTCATTCCTGAGGCTCACCCTTCAGCCAAAGATTGAACAGGCCCATAAAACAAAATGAGACTAAAGGGGCACACCAGCCCAGGGGCAAGGACTAGAAGGCAGGAGGGGACAAGAAAGCTGGTAATAGGGAACCCAAGTTTGAGAAGGAAGAGTGTTGACATCCTAACCAATGTCATAAAACAATATGTGTACTAACTCCCCGATAAGAAACTAGTTTGTTCTATAAACCTTCATCTAAAGTACAATAAAAAAAAAAACGATTAAAAAAAATTTTTTGTAATCTGTTGTCTTTAAGGGCCCCATGTTAAGTATCCTCCACACCATGCGTCTTCCACATTTTACTTCCTCAGTCCCCTACTTACGGATATCTTTGCTGACTCCAGCTCTCAGGTGCCACCCCCACACCACCAAAATAATTGGATGATAGATCCTGTTACCTGTTCCTGTGAGTTGATTCTGACTCATAGCAACTCTATAGGACAGAACAGAACTGCTCCATAGAGTTTCCAAGGAGCGCCTGGTGGATTTGAACTGCCATCCTTCTGGTTTGCAGCCAAGCTCTTAATCACTATGCCACCAGGGCTCTGGATGTTGATAGGTAGGTAGGTAGGTGGGTAGATAGACAGACAGACACATAGATAGAGATAGATAGATAGAGATAATCCTCAAATATATTCCTTTACTTTTCTGAGAATGTCTTATAGGTGTACCTAGTCCTGGGGCAAGTAGTCACAGAGCATATGGTGACTTAGTGCTTCCAGATTCTTTCCAGACTGACTACACTCTCACCAGAAAGTGGGAAAGGATTAAAAAAAAAAAAAAAAAAGTGGCAAAAAAAGAAAGTCCTAGGTGTTTTTCCTATATTTAAGAGTTCTCCAATTCCTTTCCCCACCCAGTGGATCCACAGTCCATTCAGATTTAGTTTAAAAACAAAAACAAGATTGACTTATCTCAGAAAGCACAAATTCAACAGGTCGGATGCAACTCGAGTGGAGCTGGAGATAAAATACGCTATAGTATAAAAAGGTTCAGCCATGGAATGGACTGTTAGGAAGCTGAGGAGCTATATAATCCTATAATACAGTACATTTTCCATAGAACACCCTACTTGCCTTTACAGTACTCTACATCTTCCATAAATCCACTCTCCCATCTATTTCGGTGAGAGCTAAAATAACACCTTCGAGGTGAAAATGAGCAGAAACTCACATGCAGATTACCTCTGACTTCCAGCCTGGGAAACCTTCTGCTATTATTGCTAAGCAATAAAAAACTGGGAAGAAGTGGAATTGTAGGTCCTAGGTCCCTCACGTTAGTAATTGCCCCTCAAAAAGTCAGTCTAGGCCCCTCCACTTTAAGAATCAGAGAAGTCCCTGCAAGATATTGCTCAGAGGCTAAAAACAAGCTTAAAAACCACTGTTAAAGAGAGAAATCTTAAAGTCCTACTACTAACACCCCCATGCTACCAGGCTTATTCATTTACATTTATAATTGCTGCTGTACCATGAATACATCAAGCATCCCAGGTCCTCTGTACTTGTTACTCACTCTCTAGCCCCATATATCCACGTGGCTCACACATCATTCCCGACTGCCCAAATGTCACCTTAGCGGTGAGGCCTTCCCTATCACCCTATGTAACACTACATTCTCCCACCAAACTATCCCCCTGCCCAGCCACCCACCACCATTAATCTCTATTTTCTACCTCTAGTGAGTTTAAGTCAATGGTGGTGGAACAATTTTAAGAAGGATGGCAAGAATGTTTGCACAAATTGAAGAATGTACTCAATGTCACTAAGTTGTCCATATAGAAATTACCGAAATAGCCTATGACAGTGTATATTTTTATGAAAATAAAAAAAGAACTAAATAATTGTAATAATAATTCAGTTTGACCTCTACCCAGGTGACATGAGTGTATCAAGTGACCTTACAGTACAGTTGTAGCCAAGACATGGCAAGTTAACTGAAAATGTGTTTATCCATTATTTGCGGAAATTTTTTGCTTTAAAAAATAAGTTATGAAGAAAAAAATTTCTAGTAAATGAATTACTTGTAACTATGAAATGAAATTACAAAAAAAAAAAGTAAGGAAAGAGAATGAGCAATGATTTTGTCTGTTTCATTCACTTCATTATCTCCAGCATCTAGAACAATGCCTGGCACATAACAACAACAACAACAACAAAAACCCATTGCCATCAAGTCGATTCCAGCTCATGGAAATGCCACATATTACAGAAGTGCTCCATGGGGCTTTCTTGGCTTTCATCTTTATGGAAGCAGATTAACAGGTCTTGCTTCTGCAGCACAACTGGGTGGGCTTGAACCACCGATTTTCAGTTAGTGGTCAAGCACAAACTGCACCATGCAGGGAACTCTCTGGCATATTAAAAAAAAAAAAAAAATTCAATGGAGTCGATTCCAACTCATAGAGACCCTGTAGGACAGAGTAGAACTGCCCCCATAGAGTTTCCAAGGAGCACCTAGTGGATCCAAACTGCCAACCTTTTGGTTAGCAGCTATAGAACTTAACCACTACGCCACCAGAGTTTCCTGGCACATAAAAAAAAAAAAAAGAAGGTACTAAAATATTTGTGGAGCAAATTAATTTGAATGGCAATAGATATTGAAGATAAAACAATGAATGACAGAGCCCAATCCTTGCCCTCACAGAGTTACATTCTAGTAACGGAAACAGACTAGTAGGCTGTAGAATTTGTAATAGAACTCAGGTTTTCTGTCTCCTGTAGTTCTTTCCACTCTGCAGTGATGAACAAGGTACAAAAGATGGGGTTCATTTATTTAGTGGTGACTAATGAAACCCTGGGAACCCTGGTGGAGTAGTGGTTAAGTGCTACGGCTGCTAACCAAAGGGTTGGCAGTTTGAATCTGCCAGGCGCTCCTTGGAGACTCTATGGGGCAGCTCTACTCTGTCCTTATAGGGTACCTATGAGTTGGAATCAACTCAACTGCAATGGGTTTGGTTTTTGCTGGTTTTAAGGAAACCCCGGTGGTGTAGCGTTTAAGAGTTCAGTTGCTAACCAAAAGGTCAGCAGTTCAAATCCACCAGGTGCTCCTTGGAAACCCTGTGGGGCAGTTCTACTCTGCCCTATAGGGTACCTATGAGTTGGAATCAACTCGACTGCAATGGGTTTGGTTAAGGGAAGCCATTAATGAGCATCAAAAGAAAGACTGTAAGGGTAGTTGCCTTTTCCCATCATGTATCTGTTAAGCCTTTGTGGTTTCTTAAAGAGCCATTCAGGTTAGAGGCCACAAAAAAAAAAAAAAAAAACCAAAGTAGACAGAGGACTCTTGACAGACTTATTATTCTAGAGAGCATTTTCAGTTATATTTTTTAATACATGGGATACAATTTAGATTTTTACATAAAGTTTCACAGTGGTTATTTAATTGATGTGCATAAATTTGCACATATACATAAACTCATGTATAGTTTAACAATAGGTATAGGAACTGACAATTTGGAAATGTTTCAGTGGTTATATTTAACTTGCCCTCATTAAGTCGTGATGCTTATTCTCAAACAGAACGAAAGCAGTATCTACCAAGCCCTTATTAGAATTGGAATAGTGTTCTATCAGCGAGCAAGTTAGAAAATAAAACTTCTGTCCATATGCACTGGGGTAGGGATAAACATCCTGTTTTATATTTTATGCCAGCCTCTCCTTGACTAAACTTGACTAAAGTGAAAGGAACTGAAGTTTTAAACACTCTCCTAGAATTTAATTGAGAAAGAGGGAGAAGGTGAAAGTTGCTTTGAATGTGAAGCTGGGCTGATCATGCAATTTACTCCCTAGAAGGCACATTTCACTTCTGTTGACAGACAATGCTGTCTGACATAAGAGAAATGCAATCAGACTAGTTGGTTCGTTGAGAGCTTAGGGACTCATACTCCAAGACTGAAGGAAATATTAAGGGATATGTTTAAATTTATTTTAAGTTATACAATGTAGCCTAATATGAGTAAATAACACAACATAGATATATTTTACAAATAGTTTTCACTACAAGTTTGTTTTGTCTTGGGAGCCATAAAGGACAAAGCGTTAAGCAGTTAGAGTATTCTAGTTTTAAGCCCTTGAGGGGAAGAAACACTACTGGCTTTTTTTGCATAGTCTTATTATGGAATACAATGAATTGTTACAGAAATGCTGTATAGTCACTCTGGGGTTATTTTCAAAGTCTCAGTTGAAATGATCTCAGGTGAATAGAAATCAAATTCTTGTTTCTAATATTTACTTGAGAGTCTCCCTAACACGTTGGACTTATGAAAAGAGAATAAGTTATCATGTACTTAAAACACCAGCTCCTTCCTTTTCAGAAGATTTCTTGATTTCATTAACTTTCTAATAACATGTTCTTTCTTTTTGTTGCTCCTGTTTTAGAAGGTGGACAAAGGAATCAATTACACTTATTTCCAGAGAATTGTGATTTTTAATTCATTTAATTCACCAAGGATTTTAATCACTTAATTTAATAAATGTTTAGTTTATTTAATTCATCAAGGATTTCATTGTAGTTAGATCCACAATTAATACCCATCGAAGCAGCAATCAAGAAATCAAACAACATATTACATTGGGCAAATATGCTGCAAAAGACCTCTTCAAAGTGCTAAAAAGCAAAGTTGTCACCTTGAGGACCAAGGCATGCCTGACCCAAGGTATGGTATTTTCAATCACCACATATGCATGTGAAAGCTGAATATGGAAGAATGAAGAAGAATTGATGCCTTTGAATTATGGTATTGGTGAAGAATATTGAATATACCATGTACTGCCAGAAGAATGAACAAATCTGTCTTGGAAGAAGTACAGCCAGAATGCTGTTTAGAAGAGAGGTTGGGCAAGACATTGTCTCATGTACTTTGGACATGGTATCAGGTGGGACCAGTCCCTGGAGAATGACATCATGCTTGGTAAAGTAGAGGGTCAGTGAAAAAGAGGACGATGCTCAGTGAGATGGGTTGACACAGTGGCTGCAACATGAGCTCAAAACATAGCAATGATTGTGATGATGGCAAAGGATCGGGCAGAGTTTCATCCTATTGTACAACGGGTCCCTGTGAGTCAGAACCAACTCAGCAGCACCTAACAACAACATGATTTTTAAGACTACCAAATGAGATTTGTTTTTTCCTTTTGCAGATTAAAGAGTTATGCTATCATAAACAAACAGAAAAAAAAAAAAAAACACGGCCATCGAGCCCATTCCAACTCATAGCAACCCTATAGGACAGAATAGAACTGCCCCATAAGGTTTCCAAGGAATGGCTGGTAGATTCCAACTGCTGACTTTCTGGTTAGCAGCCAAACACTTAACTATAGATAAAATGATTCTCTAATTACTATCTTTAGGCTTTTTGGTGTAATGGATTGCTTTTTGTGTGGCATTTCTAGCCATGGTCTTGTAACTCCCACCCAGGTGATTGGATGGGACTCTGTGATAGGGTAATTGTGGCCCACTAAGGGAACTGGTCAGTTTTTCAATCATGCTGGACTTGAAATGTGCCATCCCTGAAGCATGAAAGAGCCCACAACCACCAAGGAAGGATAGATCGGCAGGAGAGACCTGCAGGAGTTGGTGCAGTGGACTTCCCAGTCCATGAAGCAGGAAAGCTGAGTGCCTTTGGGCAGAGACTGAGCGCCAGGGAGAAGCCTATGCCTGACCCACGAATTTGGGATTTGCCAGCCTCCACAACTGCATGAGCCATTTCCTCTTTATGGTTTGTGAGTTCTTTAAGAAGTTACAGTGAATTAGCAACCCAAAGACAGGAGGCAGAGTACTGAGGGGAAAGGGAGAAGCTGATGTTAGAGATGTTGGAGTGGCACAGCAGCTTGGAAAAATTGTACATTTGGGACATCTTTAACCTCTTTTTCTTAGGAACCAGCTTTGTGCTGATCCTTACAAAAGAAATTATTCATTTAGGTGTGAAATAGGTCTGTGTGTTTCCTAGTTATGTTGCATTTTTCAGTGGGGGCACTCATTGGTATTCACAGTACTGGCCCACTCAGCATATTCACCAGACTCCTCACCTAACTCAGCCACCACTCTTCACCTCTGGATCCCATTATTCTCATGGTCTCTAATGGCTTCCCCTGGCAAACACTAAATAAAGTACACTCACAACACAACTCTGTGCCATATCATCTGTTATATCACGTTCAGTGTATTGCCTAAGTGAAAAGAGTGACAGAGCACAACTCAAATGATCTAAGTTCTATGGAAAGATCTATGACCTACTGGCCATAAGACCTGGGAAAAAATTCACTTAACCTCTTCAATAATAAAACTCATTCTGCTGTCCTAATAGAATTAATTGCATCAAATGATAGCCCTCTAAAAATAAAAATTGTTATTACATGGTAGGAAAAAATGTATGTGTGTGTTAAGTGGATGTGTGTGTATGCATATACATAACTGGTCATTAGTAATGAAGTACAAATGTCATTAGGCCTTCAGTATGTGGTATTCATTAAATAAAATACAGTCCTCACAAAAATAGAGCTCTTTTGGTGATACAACTCAATACTCATGTATTGGTAATTTTTAACTTTCTCCTCTTCACCACTAAGTTTCTCTCAGGCTTCTAGGAATGGGCTATGGAGAAGAGATATTTTTTATCTTTTAGATCTCAAGAAATATATTTATAAATGTATGGGTATCACAAGCAAAGCAATTTTCTTTTATACATTTAAAAATTAAAACCATTCAAATGTTTTAATAATTACATAAGAATATAATATTATATAAATGGGCCATAACAGAATCAAAACCAAAAAGAAGACAAACAGGCCCGCTGGTCAGAGGATCACACTATTCAATGCTGAAGCCATCACAGACTGCAGTGATTCTCTCGGTCAAAAAAAAATGGATTACATATTTTATGTAGAAAACACAAAAACCAGTTGCCATTCAGACAATTTGTGAAGAGACAGTCCTTCGGACAAGCCTGGTGACAACAGTCTTGCCTATTCCTCCTCTTGCTAGAATCTTTGGGCTTCAGGAACGAATCATTGTACTCTTCTACCAAAGCCTAATGGTTTGTCTAAATGTCAGCAGAGTTAAAGAGATACAATCCTGGGAGAGGTGCCAAGGTGCCTGAGCATCCCTCCTAGGAGTGGTTGGATGGGAAAAATTCCACCTAACGGGTCACATAGGCTGGGGGTATAAAATAGCTAGGGAGAGATTTTTCTCCATCTCCTCAGCTATGGTTCAAGTGGGGCACACGTAGCATTAAGCTGATAGCCCACCTTTGTGGATCTACCTGGCCAGGGGAGACCAGCAGAGGGTAGGTTCCCAATATGTCCCTCAGCCATGATGCCAGGTAAAGGGCTTGCATGAGAGAGTTCCCCTGGGACAGTTTCCAGAAGCCAGGAGGAGCAGCATATCATGTAACTGTCCCATTGAGTCTCTCACCCATGACACAAAGTGGGGTGTACATGGAAGTCATCATCTTTGCCTGGACACCTTTTGAGCCAGTGGGACTGCCCATCTGTTAAATACTGTTCACTTCTTATTGTAAGTAATAAAAGCTACTTTCCATGAGCTAATATGTGCACTCAAGCTCTGATCAGAGCAACATGATGTTTAAGGAACAATCTATATTAGTTATTTGTTCCCTTTTTCCAATGGCCTCCTGGCTATCTAAAAATCAGGGACAACCTGCCATTATATTGTAGATTTTCCATACCGCACCTCAGATTTAGTGCAGCAAAGCAAAGCCTGGCAATGTTGATGTTCACAATTCCAACTCATGGCAACCCCATGTGTGTCTGAGTAGCACTGTTCTCCACAGAGTTTTCAATCGTTGATTTTTCAGAAGTAGATGCTGAGGTCTTTCTTCCAAGGTACCTCTGGGTGGACTAGAACCTCTAAATTTTTCTGGTAGCAGCTGAACGTGTTGACTGTTTGTCCCATCCAGTGATTCCTTTATTCAGAATAGAATACATAAATTTTTTTCAGAAACTCATCTTATGTAGATGAGTGCCCTCCTCCAAATATGAACAAAGCCATTAAAATAATAATTTTGCTGTAATTTCTTAAGCATCCAGTTTCTTAAGTGGGGAGAGAAAAATAGCTTTTATTCCTTTTAGAAATTCAAGGAAAACAAGCTTGCAGAGTATTTTTAAGAATCCTGTTTGTGCAGTAGGCTCAAAAGCTCATAAATCATAATGTGTTTCCTGCAGCATCTTCTTTACATGTAGCTGAATTAAAAAAAGCAATAAGGGGTGAGCAATAATACCGGCAATTTCTGTTAGAATGAGTGCTATACCTATAGATCGCTGTCTGCTTTTCAAGCCAGTAATCCATCAAGGTCCAGGACAAAGGGGTAAATGCTTCTGGTCAGCTCATCACTGAGCAAATGTACTTCTCTCCAAGTTTGTACGCCATTACTACACAGCATGGGTATCATGCGCAACTTGTGTTTTGCCTTGTTCTAAATGCAGATTGCCTTTGTTAGAAATTGACAGGAAATCTTATCCCCTGCAAGCTGCCAAACTGCAGAGAGCCCAACAAAGTATGTAGCCTTCCTGAATGATGATTGACCTATTCAAAGTTGTGCTTCCGAGAATACAGTAATATCTAAACCAAAAATAGGCTAATCTAAAAGCACTTAAATTATTCAGACTGCTCCTCCACCTGAAGGAAATTAGCAAAATTGGTAAATAAAAGAATAACGTAACATCTTACCAAGGGTCTCTTGTGTGGAAGGAAGTGAATAGACATAGGGATGTTGTCCCACAACTGAGTGTACTCAAAAAGCTCAGGAGGAAAATCGACTGTTCTTGCAAATAGACAAGCTTAAATTAAGGCTCTCTATAAATGTTTTGTTGAAGAAAAATAAAATCAATAAATTTCCCTAAGGCTTAAATCACATTAAAAAAAAAAAACTGTCACAGTGTATAAATCATCTCCACAATCAAACTCTCCTTTCAATTAGAATTCTTCCGTGGAGGACGAACTGGTGTTTCTGACAGCAAACAGTAGGTTGTGGACAGGAAGAGGGCTGCCCTGACAACATCCTCACTTTGGGAGGTAGTCTATAGGGTGTCACCACAGCCCAATGCTAAGCTCCAGGCTGATCTGAGCGCCCTGTTTCACAAATCTCAATGGGAGGATGACTTTCTCCTGACAAAGCTGTTTGGGGAAAATTATTTTGTTGTTGGTTTCTTTTTCACGTACAACATATGCCCTCCACACTACTCAACAGTATTTGAAGAATTTCAAACAGCACATAGATAAATATACTATATGTACTCTAGAATGTTCCAATATTTAGAGTCTAAGAAAATGGTTTATAATATTAAAATACATAAGACAGCTCTATTAAAATGGATAGGAAGTCACTTAGAAAGTAACAAAATCAAAGTAAGTAATTTTATTTGGAAACACAAACTTTGCTGATAATAAACCCTTGGAGGGGTTTTTCACTTACTTTCTGTGAGGGGCCTTATGAAGCAGAGTACATAATGTCTTCTGTTCATTCATTTATTCAACAAGGACTTACTGAACACCTACTACGTGTACTGCAATTTTCCTTATAAAATATTCTTGGAATAGCTATTTCTTAACTTGGCCTGTGAGCAAAGCCAAGGACATAATGCTAAATTATGACTCAATGAATAGATTTTACCAGAAAATTAAGGTTTTATCAAACACATGTTATACAGGCAATCCCTGGATTACAAAAGAGTTCCATTCCTAAGTCTGTCTCTAGGTCGAATTTGAATATTAAGTCAGAACAGGTAGGTGTGGTTCACATCTAACGTCATATAGTCAAATTTTTGTCTTAGTATATAGTGTACTCTTCTATGCATAAAAAACATTAAAGAAACACTTCCAGATATACTGAAATATCTTTAACATAATAATACAGTAATAATAATGTTTTGGTACATGTCACAAAGTAGTGCCTGTTTGTTATTATGAACCATTGTAATCAAAAAAAAGAATTTTAAATATAATAAGCCATATGGGGGTTGGTTCGTAACTATAACTACGGATTGTACATAAATTGGATGTTCATAACCCAGGGACTGTGACTATATTCTAGTGATGGAACCTGACTCTAGCAAACGAGCTTAGAGACTGTTCAGTTCTTATTGAATAGTTAGCGAGTTTCTTGAACTAAGCTGTCTCTCAAAATACTGTTTTAACCATGGTTCAGCAGGAGGCTGTCTAATGCAATCCTGGACTCTACTGAGTGCTGAAGGATGTGGGATTCGAAGTTTTTAATTGCTGCCAAACAAACAGAGTAGACATTCTATTTTGACACTTTGGAATACAACTTTTATCCTTGTTTTGATGGAAACAATTCCAACTGTATATATAGGCAGGCTACAGGGATACCTGTGAACAGGGCCGATTTTTTTTTTTTTTTTCCTCAAAAATGGAGATATTTTCATTGGCTCAAATGTCTCTTACGTAGTACATGATAGCAATGCCTTTGACCAGAAAAAGTTTAAGGTGAACATTTGTTGGTGTGCTATTGATCATAAAAGAACTCACGCTTTGCCTCTGTAAGATGACATATTTAAAACAGCACCACATCTTGATACTTCCCACCAAGATGAGTCAGTTGCAAGAAAGAGTCCTCAGGTCTGTGCTCAGTGGTTTTGTGCAGCAGCATGGGACTCTAAAATAGAGCTACGTACATAGTCTCAACATGGTGCAGAAGAATTTCTGGGGATCCACAGAGAAGAATGACAATAATAACTTCTACCCCACACAAAAATGAACTGCCATCTCCTCTGGCCCCTCTCCTAAAAGGCTTTTGCCTAACACATGTTGAAAAGTAAAGCTGGATCTTCCCCACTAACTTCCCTGTAACAGTGTAAAATTTTAACAATTGTTCATGGAGTTGCCCATTACATTCCACCCACTATTTGGCTTCTGTGAAGTCACTCCTGACTAACAAGGAGGATAAAAATATGGGCTCCCCACTCTCTAATTCCTTACCCAACCCCTCTGCATTACCACGACCACTGCCTTCCTCATTCAGAAAGAGTGCTTACTGCCCTCTTTCTCAAGGGGGGCAGCTAGAGCCAACTCACACCTTGTGTTAGAAGATAGACATGAGAAGCTGGCATTTCTTTACTCCCAGAATACATGTAGCTCAGGAGTGGCATCTGGCAGGCATTTAGCCATCTAAAGCAAATGTACAGAAGTGTTTCAGAATATGCTACCAAAAGGTATATTGTTCTTAAAGCCTGTGACAATAAATGAAGAGATACATTCAGAGGAAAAGATATCAGTTACTCAGGCTGGAGTGTGCCCAAGTCAGAACTGGTATATGCTAAGTGTATAAATAATCATCCTCAATATTTTAATGATTTTAGTAGTTGAGGCTTACCTTTTCTTCTTCACTTCACCTCTGAAGCAGCACTCCCTACAGTTCAGTCTCTCTTAGAAATCTGCTGGGACATTAATCGAATATTGACCCAAAGAAATGTCTGCTACCTGTGGCAACACAACTCTCCAATCCAACACCAGCTATAAGTTTTACATGCACAAGTAAAGAATTCTGTCTCACCACTTTGATATATTTTAACAGCTTGAACTTGGATGCCAAAGGATTTTATATTAAAATAAGGATTTAAAAAAAAAATCAAGACACCTGCAGTGTAATGACGAAACCGCCAGATTAGCAGTCAAGGTTTCTATTCTTGCCATATTCTTCCTAACTCTATAACTGTGGACCATTTATTTGTTCATTCATTTTTTTATTCAAATTTATTAGGTATCTACTATGAGCCAAACACTGTGCCAGTTTATATCATTCTCTGATTCTTCATTTCTTTCAGGGGCAGTACTTAAATCTATTCTGACTAACACAGCGTTGTTGAGAGAACTAAATGAAATTATTTATGTGGTAGTGCTTAAATAATCCGTTGCTATCAAGTCAATTTCGGCTCATAGCGACCCTATAGGGCAAAGTATAACTTCCCTGTAAGGTTTTCAAGAAGTGACTGGTGGATTCCAACTGCCAACCTTTTGATTAGCAGTCTCTTTTCTTAATCGCTGTGCCACCAGAGCTCTGTGGTAGTGCTTAGCGAACCACAAGGTACTATGAAATTATGAAGTAACTACTATTAATAATCGGAGCTAATTTGCTTGATTCTGCATCCGATCATCACATTGAAGCATGTGTTGTTGTTGTTAGGTGCCCTCAAGTTGGTTTTGACTCATAGCAACCCTACACACAACAGAATGAAACACTGCCGGTCCTGTGCCATCCTTACAATCGTTGTTATGCTTCAGCCCATTGTTGTAGCCACTGTATCAGTCCACCTCGTTGAGAGTCTTCCTCTTTTCTGCTGACCCTGTGTTTTGCCAAGCATGATGTCCTTCTCCAGGGACTGATCCCTCCTGACAACATGTCCAAAGTATGTAAGATGCAGTCTCGCCATCCTTGCTTCTAAGAAGCATTCTGGCTGCACTCCTTCCAAGACAGATTCGTTCGTTCTTTTGGCAGTCCATGGTATATTCAATATTCTTTGCCAACACCATAATTCAAAGGCGCCAATTCTTCTTCGGTCTTCCTTATTCATTGTCCAGCTTTCACATGCATATGATGTGATTAAAAATGCCATGGCTTGGGTCAGGCACACCTTAGTCTTCAAGGTGACATCTTTGCTTTTCAGCACTTTAAAGAGGTCCTTTGCAGCAGATTTACTCAAGTCAATGCCTCATTTGATTTCTTGACTCCTGCTTCCATGGCTGTTGATTGTGGATCCAAGTAAAATGAAATCCTCGACAACTTCAATCTTTTCTCCATTTATCATGATGTTGCTTATTGGTCTAATTGTGAGGATTTTTGTTTTCCTTATGTTGAGATGCAATTCATACTGAAGGCTATGGTCTCTGATCTTCATTAGTAAGTACTTCAAGTCCTCTTCACTTTCAGCAAGCAAGGTTGTGCCATCTGCATAATGCGGGTTGTTAATGAGTCTTCCTTCAATCCCGATGCCCCATTCTTTTTCATATAGTCCACCTTCTTGGATTATTTGCTCAGCATACAGATTGAATAGGTATGGTGAAAGGATACAACCCTGATGCACATCTTTCCTGACTTTAAACCAATCGGTATCCCCCTGTTCTGCCCAAACAACTGCCTCTCGATCTATGTAAAGGTTCCTCATAAGCACAGTTAAGTGTTCTGGAATTCCCATTCTTCCCAGTGTTATCTAAAATATGTTATGATCCACACAGTTGAATACCTTTGCATAGACAATAAAACACAGGTAAACATCTTTCTGATATTCTCTGACATCAACAATGATATCCCTCATTCCACATCCTCTTCTGAAACCTGCCTGAATTTCCGAGAGTTCCCTGTCAAGGTACTGCTGCAGCAGTTTTTGAATGATCTTCAGCAAAATTTTGCTTGCCTGTGATATTAATGATATTGTTGTGTAATTTCTGCATTCAGTTGGATCACCTTTCTTGGGAATAGGCATAAATATGAATCTCTTCCAGTTGGTTGGCCAGGAAGCTGTCTTCCACATTTCTTGGCATAGACAAGTGAGCACCTGAAGCACATACACGTATATAAACAGAATTTGTATGTACATGATATGTAAACTACGCACACTGATATGTTGTTACCTGCTGTGGAAGTCAGCCTCTGGCTCATAGCGACCCCAGGCACAACTGAACAAAACGTTGCCCCATCCTGTACCATCTCCATGACCATTTGTGGATTAGACCATTGGATCCATAGGGTTTTCATTGGCTGATTTTCAGAAGTAGATCACCAGGCCTTTCTTCCTAGTTCATCTTAGTCTAGAGGCTCTGCATCATAACAACACACAAGCCTCCTATGACAAATGGGTGGTGGCTATGCATGAGATGCATTGAAGGAAATCAAGCCAGAGTCTCCTACATAAAAGGCAAGAATTCTGCCACTGAACCACCAATATCCATTATACAATGATACAGGTATTATAATATATGAGGTAAAATAAATGAAATATAATTCACAGAATTAATAGAAATGGAGAGATGAAATATGTAGGCTAGGAAAATGGTAGAATTTTTTTTAGATCCCTATTAGAAAAAAAACTATACACAGGACTAAAAGAAATTTACAATTTAGAAGATAATAAGCTGAGAAGGCAACAAAACAGGGTGCTTTATGTTGTATTCTGGAATCAGATCATCTGGGCTCAATTACTGGCTCTTCCACTTAATAGATACAGTGTAAAGAAAAAAACTGCTTAATCTCTCTGTACCTTAGTTTCTTCATCTATAAAATGTGGTTAAGAGTAGTATCCACCACATGAAATTATTGGGAGGATTAAGTGAGCTAAGATACATAATGCGTATATTGTATAGTACATTGTAAACCTACCTAAGGATGAGCTATTTTCACTGAAGACACTTATTTTAGTTTTAAGGATATATGATATCAGAGATCGTGATGCTTATTAATTCATTCAGTGAATTTTAATACAATCCTTCATATAGGTTTTTTTGCCATCCTATATTCAAAAATCTACAAAGGTTTCATTTTGCCTGCTATAAATAGTCTAAAGACTTCCATTCCCCATGTGGCTGTCAGTTTGTCGTACTGCGGGGGCTTGCCTGTTGCTGTGATGCTGGAAGCTATGCCACCGGTATTCAGGTATCAGCAGGGTCACCCATGTTGGACAGGCTTCAGCTGACCTTCCAGACTAAGACAGACTAAGGAAAAGGACCTGACAGTCTATTTTTGAAAAGAATTAGAGATTCCCTGACAAAAAAAAATTTTTTTTTTTTTCTCCTGACAGAGAGGGAAAAAAATGTAGAACAAAATTTAAATTCACACACACAAAAAAAGCCCAGACCTACTGGTCTGACAGAGACTGAAGGAACCCCCAAAACTATGATAGCTTAGATTAAAAGGAAAAAAAAAAAAAAAAAAGAAGCACCTAGAGGATGTAATTGAAGAAAATCAAGGGAGGGGCTGAGAAGACACATCTCAGCTGCTAATTCTACCCACACCAGGGAAGGTGCAAGTGGCATTTTTAATCCTGCCAAACATCTCACCTAGAAGTGTGAGAGATTCATCTTCTATATGGAGGCAGCCTTTCATATCCTGAGGATTTTCTTCCAGTCATAGCAGTCACATACTAACCTGCTCTCTAATAATACCAGGGCACTATGAGTTGGAATTGACTTGAGGGCAGTGGGTTTTTTTTGTTTTTGTTTTTGTTTTTTATGCTAAAGCTGGGTTTTTACTCAGCTATGTGAATAAGATCTAGTTTCAAATATTAGGCTTCCATACTTAAAGAAAGAGATTTCCTTTAAGACTGAAAAACGGCCTTCCATAAGAGGGCATTAATATGAGAGGAAATGGTTCAATTCCATTCCAGGTTTCTGAATGACAAATTCAAAATATCATTCTATCAAACTTATCCCTTCTTCAAAAGTGGCCTCAAGTGTCTCTTCTCTAAGAAATATTCCCTGATATTCCCATCCAAATCATGTAATAGTTTTAGCACATATGCACCATCAGCTCACTTTGTTATAAACAATGGCTTTCATTTTATTGTTCTCAAATTTAACCTCATAAAAATCCATTGAAGCAGATCATCAGATATTAGTATATGTATTTGCTGGATAAGGAAGCTACAGGACAGAGCATAATTGTCATGCATAAGATCACATAACTAGGTGAAGTGTGGCAAAGGTGTATGGAAATGGCTCTATCGTCAAGGTTTTATGACTTATAAGTGAAGAGCAGACCATTCATGCATCCATAGTCAGTATATCTGCCTTTCAGCAAACACTTGCTGAAGACCTGCTGTTACAGACTGAATTGCGCCCCCAGAAGATATGAAATCCTAAACCTTGTACTTGTGAATGTGTTCTTGTTCAGAAAGGTGATCCTTGAAGATGTTATCAGTTAACATAAGGTGATACTGCAGAAGGCTGGGTCCTAATCCTATATGGCTGGTATCCTCCAAAAAGAGAAGAAGAAACACAGAGATAGACAGAGGAAAGAAGGTCACAAGAAGGTGTATCTACACACCAACGAACACCTGGGCTACCAGAAGCTGAGAGGAAACAAGAAAAGATCTTCCCCTACAGTCTTTGGAGAGAACATAGCCCTGCAGACACCCTGAATTTGGGCTATTAGCCTCCAGAAATGTGAAACTATAAACTTTAATTGTTTAAATACACTCACTTTGTGGCGTATTGTTACAAGAGCCCTAGCAAACTAACACGCCTAGCGTTAGTCCAGCTCCACGCTAAACATTAGAGCTCCGTAGAAAATTCCTTCAAGCTCCCAACCAGTCACCTTACCCATATAACGTCTTCTCATCCATAGGATGAGGCTGATAATAGTACCTATAATCCAGAATTATTGGGAAAATTAAATGAGGTAATGCATATAAGTATTTAGCACAGTGCCTGACACATAAGATTGTAGTAGATATAAAGAACTTTGCAATTAGAGCTGTCTAAGTGATTGAGCTTATTTCGGGAAAAGGGTCATCTGGATAATATTTACCAGAAATGATGGATAAGGCCTTTTCCAAATCTGTGAGATTGTGGAAAGAAGTAGCAACTTTTCTAATATTAGTTCTTCCTACCCCTACTATTTGACGATACAAATAACTCTAACTGAAATGTTCATACATTTACAAAGGAAAACTTACGAGCAAAAAATCAATATAACTTTCAGAGACATACCAAAATAACTTTGATAAAAGAATTAACTAACTCATTCATTTTTCTATTATGACTACTGTCATTTTCTGTTGCCTATACTTAAAAAACAAAATATTGCAACCAAAACCGAATCACAAAAAATATCAATGTTGCTGTTCCTAGCTTAACCCTAGAATTTGGGGTACTGCTAAATACTGCCTTGGGTGAACCTTAAGTTTCATCACAGATTTTAATTATTGTAACTAGAGCAAGAGAAGCTCAAAGACAGAAGCCACATGATACTCTGTCTTTTTTATTCCCTGCATCACTTACTGTACTTCCCACTGCACAGTAGGTAAACAATAACTTTAGAAACCATGGTACGTGTGAATTGGATTCCATACCAATTGTTGGCAAGGATGTGGAACAGATGAAATTTTCATATATTACAGGAGGAAGTTAAATTTGTACAATCACTATGGAAAAAATTGGGGTAGTATTTACTGAAACTGAATATATACATACCCTCTGACCCAGCAATTCCCCTCCTGGTATATACTCAATTTAAAAAAAAAAAAAAACCTGTTGCCATCAAGTTGATTCCAACTCATAGCAACTCCACATACTCAATAGATATGCATAAATATGTACATCAGAAAACATGTACAAAAATAATCAAAGAAGCATTAAATGTAATAGCCCAAAACTGAAACAATCTAAATGTTCTTCCAAGGTGGAATAGATAAGTGATTTATGATATTATGGAATACTATACAGTAATGAAAATAAACTATCACTTCTCTCAACAAAACAGCAAATCTCACAAACATAATGTTAAGCAAAACAACCAGAGTCAAAGGAATCCATACTGCATAATTCAACTTATGTAAAGGTCAAAACCAGGCAGAACTAATCTATAATGGTGGAAGTCAGAAGAGCGATTACCTTTGGAGGAGGGACAAAGGAGGAACTTCTGGAGCACCGGTAATAAAAAATTTTTACATAAATAAAATGCCTCAGGATCAACATCATTGTAGTCCACTGCTCTCTTGCCTCTGACTCTTAATATCACTGTAATTTATGAACATTCTATAGGAACTGTAAAAGGCCGAAGAAAGAACACCATAGAACACTGGCCTAGTAATCAGATCTTTGAGGTTCTGTTGCTACCCTTAACTAGCTATAGAAGTTGTCAGGTTGCTAAACATCTATGTACTTGCTCCCTCATCTGTAAAATAAATGCATAGGACTGATCTCTTTTATTCCCTAGGTAACTCGATATGTAGTGTTTTATACTGTATGTAAAAAGTAAAACAAAAATATCATTACGATGAAAAATTATGTAAGCGTATGGATCACAATCAGAAGAAACTATGTGGAACTGTGATTATCTGTTTTTAGGTGATGATGTTGTAAAGAGGTTTTAATAAAAAAAAAGTTTGAAATCAAAAGATTTCATGGTGGTACAAACAGTACAGTGTCACCAGAAAAATAAGAGTCAGATGGTTTTACCACCAACCCAGAGGACTCTCAACCCTCCAAACCCTCCCTCTTCTGTAGAATCACGTCACATGTCCCTTGTGTCCATTGGAAAAATCTTCAGGGACTGGCAATGTTATGGTGGGGTAGGTCACCACCACTAAGTCTTTCAGTGGCTTATGCTTCACTGTGTTTGCATGAAAACCAGTTGCTGAGTCAATTCCAACTCATGACAATGCCATGTGCGTCAGAGTAGAGCTGTGCTTCTTAGGGTTTTAATGGCTGATTTTCATAGAGTAGATCACTAGGACCTTCTTCCAAAGTGCTTCTGTGTGGGCTGGAACCACCAACCTTTTCATTAGCAGCCTAGCGCTTAACTGTTCCCATCACCCAGGGACTCCTGTGTTTGCATATAGTACTTTGTATATTGAACGTATTCGTTAAATATTTGTACATTTGAATTTTGGGGATAAAAAGGGGAAGCTTTCTGTGAGGCACACAGTTGGATCAGAAGAGACATTCCTTGGTTTCGCCCTTGAGTGGGCCAGTAGCCCCTCGTAACTTCACCTTTTAGCTCTAACACAAAGCCTTGATCCACCTAAGCGCACTGCTCCCCTTGCATCCCTCGCCAGTGTTTGTTCTTCTTGCTCTCACAACCTTTGTACAACTGAGCCCGGAAGTAGTGTAGGTTTCCTTCTTGCTCCTCAATGCAACTTCCTGAACATTCTGTCTCTCTCCTTCATAAAATTTCCTAGCTTTGGATCTCATCTCATCAGATTATATCATCCCAAACCCTTCATTGCTGATTTCACCACCAGGACTCCATGGTCAACCATTATAATCACTCCCTTACAGATATCCTCACTCCTTTCCTCTCTCACTGCCATATCTCTCACCTGGATTATGGCATTAGTCCATTAACAAGTTTCCAGGCTTCAATCTTTATTCTTACAGTCTATTCTCAACACAGCAGACACATGGATCCTTTAAAAATGTAAGTCAAATCATGTCATTCAATACTCTCACGTGGCTTCCATCTCTCTTTGAGTAAACGCCAAGGTCCAAGCAATGGCTTACAAGACCAGCCATGATCTCAACTCCCTTACCTCTGACTTCCCCTACTACTACTCTTTCCATGCCAGCTACGCTGGTCTTCTCGCTGTACATCAAGCCCACCAAACATGCTGCCGCCTCAAGGCCTTTGCATTGACTGTTCCTTCTGACTAGAATGTCCTTGCCCTTGATACTCCCATGACTTACTCCTTTGCCTTCTTCAAGTTGTACTCAAATCTCAGCTTACCTTGAAACCCTATTTAAAATTTGCATCCTACCTATCTCAACCTAGCACTCAGGTCCTTCATACCCTGCTCTATTTTTCTGCTACCACTTCACTTTTCACTGTCTATTATGCTATATAATTTGTTTATTACATTTGTTGTCTCTCCCTAAACCCACCACCACTAGAAATTAGACTCCATGAGGGACAAAGGGAGCCTTGGTGGC
The DNA here is from genome assembly GCF_024166365.1 of Elephas maximus indicus. Taxonomy (NCBI): domain Eukaryota; kingdom Metazoa; phylum Chordata; class Mammalia; order Proboscidea; family Elephantidae; genus Elephas; species Elephas maximus. The sequence continues at coordinate 122,226,736 of NC_064822.1, forward strand.
GCAGTGGTTAAGCGTTCAGCTGCTAACCAAAAATGGTCGGCAGTTCGAATCCACCAGCCACTCCTTAGAAACCTTTTGAAGCAGTTCTACTCTGTCCTATAGGGCCGCTGAGTCGGAATCAACTCGACGGCAACGGGTTTGGTTTTCTTTATTTTTTTTTTCTTTGAGTAATAAGATCTTGATCTGTCCTGTTCACTTACATATCACAAGAACCTAGAATAATGCCTAGGTTATATAGTAGGTACATAATAAATATGTTTTAGTAAATTAAACATAAACTTGCCCCTGTGTGTGACTTGCTGGATTTCAATAACCAGGACCAGCAACCAGACTTATAGCATAAACTTTCAGATCCTTCATTTATAATCTTTCACTAGGAAGTAGGCTCAGAAACAACACAAAGTTCTCAGTTGACCCATATGTTATAGTTCAAAAGTTGATTTCTACATTTTTTCCCATAGGGAAAAAACATGTCCTAACTGTAGACTCACAAGTCAATCTATAAAAGCACGTTTAATATATAAACCAAAAAAACCAAACCCATTGCCATCAATTCTGACTCAAAGCAACCCTATAGGGCATAGCCCCATAGGGTTTCCAAGCAGTGAATGGTGGCTTCGAACTGCCAACCTTTTGGTTAGCAGCCGAGCTCTTAACCATGTACCATCAAGGCTCCGTTTAACATATAACATATAATATACTATAATGTTAATGGATGAAAGTGAATAATATCATCACAACATCAATTAATGAAGCAGAAATAAAAAATAATTAAAATTATTACTTTATCTTAAATATACTTAAAAACAGCCATATTTAATCAAAGAAAGTGAAAAGGAAAATGGAAACTTTTCTGCCCATTCTGAAGGGGACTTCAAGGCCCTTTCAAAGGTTCTCAGAAATGGAGTCTTTGTGAGGTCTGTTTTCACTTCAAAACAGAGTTTTCTTCATCCCTGTTACAAGTGGATCGCCAGCACCGCTCTTATACCTCTAGTCTACCCTTAGGTTCTTTTCAACTCATCTAAATGAAATAAAAAGAGCTAGCAAGGGCAACGGACAGCAGGTGTTTCTGATATTACCAGGCAACAGCCGGAGGAGGGGAGAAGTAAAAAGCTGTTAGGAAGGTGAAAAATTACGTGAGCTGAAAGTAGCTGTATTGTAAAATAAAAAAAAATAAAAAAAAGCGGGGGGAGCACATACTCTGCTGAGACCTGAGTAAAGAGAAAAAATAGAATGTGCCTCAGGTTCTGATGGAGAAGGTGATAGTGTGGAAACCGCCTTTAAGATGAACAGCATGAGCAGAATATCCGTTTGATGAGTGAATCAATGAATAAGTGAATGAATTTATAAATCATGAGTTTATAACTTGGGGATTGCTTTCACTCTGGAAAGGAAGGCGCTTGGGAAGATGTGTTACTATTTTGCGTTTTACTCTTTCCTTGATGGTCAATCATACAGGCTGCCTGTTAAGAGTTCCAGCTTTATTCGTATGGTCTTCACTCTTCACTCTTCTGATCTTGCTTCCCTCTTTCTAATCATACTGGAATCTTCTCAATAATCTAACAGGTAAATTGTTGTTATTTAATCATGCTTCTCAGTGAAAATCTTCCATCCAAGTACATATTACACAAAGGAAAATCCTCTAGCACGTATAATACAGATGGTTGCAGCATCATAATACAGATATGTTACTGGAAATTCATGTAGGATATTATTTAATTTTAAAACGTAAGAAAATGAATGGTTTATCCTTCAGTTATATTTATATAGCACTTTTCAGTTCACTGGCCATTTTATTATAAAATTTTAGGATGGAAGAGCTTGCAGGGATCACATATTCTCAATATTATAGATAATCTAGTCCAAACTGTTCATTTTGAGAGCAGGAAAATGGCTCCAAAGATGGTCAATGTCTTGTGCAAGGTCACAGAGCTGGACTAGAAGAACACAGGTCCCTGCTCTGTCACTCCTGATCTCTTTTCATGAATCTGAACAAATAAATCAGGCAGGCATTATTACAAGTGTTTTACAAATAAAGGAAGTGAGATGCTGAAAGATTGTTTGCCCTAAATTGTACAGATTAAAGTAAGGTGCCCGTTCAAGTTCAATGTTATTTTGGATACACATACCTGTCAATGGAAAATTATTTCTAAAAATGAAGCAACTGCAAAGTGAGTATGTCTTGGATAATCCATCCTCAAATATCTTAAAATTCATTTCATAATTTTCATCTGAACTTCCCTTAAACAAGATAAACTTGTTTTCTCTTTTTATTACTAATAATACTTATAACAAAGATTTATTGTTAATTTTTTTTCTCTAGATTTATAAAAACAACTTTCAATCTGTCTTGCATCATTTGAAGTGTATTGGAATCTAGTCTGATGATTAAAGAGTAAATTCCCTCACATTTGGTAATGTTTCTGTTTTGTAAACCATGTACATAGGATTTAAAAGTTTTTTGCTTTTTACATTTTGAGGTTTTTTGTTTTTTTTTTTTAACCTTTCTTTCTAATTCATCAATGCTTTCTGTCGACAAAGGCAAACAGGATTGTGAAGTATGCCCTCTACTGGTAAAAAGAGGAAAATCGACATACTTTTTAAAAAAAAAAAAAAGATCCAGTGAATTCACGTGAATGAGTATCTGGTATTATTTAAAAATCTGAAATCTTTAACGACCAGTCCAGGGGGCAAGTGGAGGACCTGACGTGCTGACAGAGGACTGTCCTGCCTTTAATGGGGAACCTGAACTCAGCTCTCCAGCCTCCCAGTCCCTGACATCTCCCACCACACTCCATGTTTCTGCAAGCTGGGTCCCTGCAAACAGACTACAAGTGACTGATTTTTTTTAAATGACAAGCACATTATACTATACCAAAACCAAAAACCAAACCCAGTGCCGTCGAGTCGATTCCGACTCATAGTGACCCTATAGGACAGAGTAGAACTGCCCCATAGAGCTTCCAAGGAACGCCTGGTGGATTTGAACTGCAGACCCTTTGGTTAGCAGCTGTAGCACTTAACCACTAGGCCACCAGGGTTTCCCACATTATACTATAAAAAAAAAAAAAATAGACACTGAAAATTGGGAAGAATAGATTTACAAAGCATAGAAACTGAAATTGAATGATAGGATTTATATTTATTTCAGCATTTTAGGTCTGGTTTATTACTAGCCAAAATCTAAAGGCTCTAGGACAGAGTAGAACTGCCCCATAGAGTTTCCAAGGAGCACCTGGCAGATTTGAACTGTCGTCCCTCTGGTTAGCAGCTGTAGCACTTAACCACTATGCTATCAGGGTTTCCCTAGAGCTAGCAAGAGAAAGGAGAGTCATTCTTAGACAGATGGATCCACTCCAGTTTTGTACCAAGCAAATGGTCAGTTGCTTATCAATTGCAAGCACTGACACTCATTTAAACAGAAGTCACCAAACTCAGTGACTAACATATCACCTCCAATAAGCCCCTGTCAACCTTTTTAATATCTGCTTGCAAGACAAATAGAGAAACAGATACCAAATTCACCACAAAAATTCATTACAGATGTGTGCCAGAAGCTTGGGCAAGCTACTTAAATTCTCAGCTATAAAGGTAGGATAAGAATATCTACCTCATAGGGTTTTTTTTTTCGTGAATTGAATGGACACCGTTGCTGTTATTAGTTGCAGTTAAGTCTACTCAAAATCGTGATGACCGTATGTATAACAGAATGAAATGATGCCCAGTTCTGTGCCATCTTCAGGATCATTGGTAAGTCTGAGTTTATTGTTATGGCTGCTGTATCGATCTGTCTCACTGATGGTTTCCTTCACTTTCGCTGACCCTCTACTTTATCAAACATGATGTCCCTTTCTAGTGATTGGTCTTTCTTGATGCCATGTCGACATTCCCTATTATGGGGTGTTTAGGAACAGGTCTTGTCCATGAAGCATGATAGACATCGAAGGAAAGTCTGGGAAGGGTGATGATGACCTATCCTATGTGATTTGTCACCTAGCCACCTCTCCTATCATTCTCCCGCACTTGCTCACTCTATTCCAGTCACAATGACCCCCTGCAACAGTTAGAACACTTTAAGCACACCATCTCCCTGGCCTTTGTACTTGTTGACCCCTTTGATTATAATGTCTTTGCATAAATAAAATATATAAAATACTACTACCACCCCATGCCCCTTTACCCTGCTTATCTTCGTATCATTTATCTCCTACTGTTTTTACAAAGATTTTGTTTTGTTCATAGTCTGTATCTGCCCAGTAAGATGCAAGCTTTGTGAGGCAGGGATTTTGCTTATTTGATTCACTGCTCTGTTCATAATGACTGGAAAAATCCCTGGTTCATAGTAGGTAGTCAAGTAATCTTTGTTGAATGAATAAATAAATGAACTTAGCAGGGGCGTTACAGAGAGGATTTCTGCTTTGAATGGAGGATTGCTCTAATGTCTTCTAGGCCTCTGCCCTGTGATTCTATGCAGAAAGTTGATCTTATATAAAAACAGACCCCATCTGCTTCCCATTGATTGTTGAGAGAGCACTTTCAGGAGTCCTCATAACTTTTTGCAAAGGAATAAATAAGGAAACCAATTAAATGAATTTGGGGGACACCATGAAAAAAGTATGATCAGATATTTAAATAATTCAATACATTACTGTGTGAAATATTTTTTTCTTGTAAACTACCGTCATTTCCTTTTGATAAAGCATTTTAAGACAAATAAAATACAGTGATCAAAAATAGCTATATAAATGTCACATCCTGGAAATGGTTAAATGTTAATATTTGACATAGAAGTGTTTATTCTTCTGGCTTAAGCTTATGCTGGTATAATGCTTCCCAAAAACTAAAATGGAAAGGTAGCAACATGAAAAATACAAATTTTAATTGTGTCACCATATGCTAGTACGTACTGATTTTTTATCTATTTTTATCACACTGCCTAACATTATTAAAAGAGAAATATTTTAACACACAATCACACATTATAATATTTTCTAAGCATAATCCAAAAAATAGCATGCTAAAATTCATCTTAAAGTAATATTATAGTCTATTAAAAATACCACTACTATAAAAGACCAACTTTGGGATGGGCATGTTTTAGGTATGCTTGTAATCACTCAAAAATTAGCAAAATAATGGATTTGTTAATATGTCCAAATATTCCTAGATTTTTTTTAGCATTGCTGTCTTGCTAGATGCATCAGGATTACACACAAGATTGTAGTCATTTGGTGTTTTGAAAACTGCCTGACACTATCCATTTTATTGCCAAAATTTTAGTCCCCATATTGCTCATGATGAGAGAACTGACCTTTGAAAGAAAATTGTTGGTTGAATAGAGAAAAATCAAATGACAGAAATTGTCAGAGCACTGTTGATGCAATCATACTTGAATTTTCTCAATAATCAACTTTTCTAACAGGTAAGTTGTTGTTATTTAATTATGCTTCTCAGTGAAAATCTCCCACTCAAGTATGTATTAAAAAAAAAAAAAAATTTTTTTTTTTTTTTTTTTGGAAAATCCTCCAGCACATATAATCAGCTTTTTAAAAAGGCAAAGCCGTGGAAATGTCAGTATCTAGTCATATATAGAATAATCCTATTTAATGCATAATTTTAGGTCTTCATAACTTTTTGCAAAGGAATAAATTATAAACAATCAATTAAATGCATTTTTGTGATATCATAAGACCAAAAAGCGATGCAGGTCACCTTCCTCATCTCCTTCATTTCATCATATTTCTCTGTACCCATCTTTCTTGTAGAAGTACCAAAAAGCAAGGGAGAAACCTCAAATCCCATAGATATATTCTTTCTTTGATTCATTTAACATTCATAACGTGTCTACTATGTACTAGCTTCTGGGAATATAAAGATTATAAATAGTTCTAGTCCCTTTAAAGGCAAGAAAAGCTATAACATGGCAAAGAAGCCTTCTGATTTGGCAGGCATGACACTACCACCATGAAGAGCAATTAAAAAAAAAAAACTCAGGCTGAGCATTAGCTACAGAGCCATCCAGGGACTCTAATTTGGCTATTTCGGCTAAAAAATATAATTATGTGACATTTCTGACATCATTTCAAATGACTTAGCCATCAGGAGTGATACATTATGTCATTCCATTCATTATTCATTCATCATCAGCAGAAAATAACAAAAGTAAAAATTACAGTCCCTGTTTTGCAGATGAGGAAAACAATATTCTGAAAATCTGTGACACATACAAAGTCACAAAGAACGAGTAGATCTTAGATCTAAACTCTGGTCTGCTAGCTCTTACGCCATGGCTTTTCCCATTGTAATAATTTCTCTGACCATATTGAATAAACTCATAATGCTTCCCTTTCCCTCTCAAACATTGATGTGAATGCCTTAATTACTAAGTAGTATATATGAAAGTACTTTGAAAATGGCCCCCAAATAGCTTCTTTAGTGTTATAAAAGCATAAAGAAATCTGGCAAATTGAAGTACCCTCACTATAACATACTTTGATATGGCTAAGAAAAAAATTACTCTCCATTAATTTTTATATTTTCCTGTTATACAATTTATTTTTCCATCATCCAAAACATCTACACAAAAACACTAACTTGAGATTGTAGAATAAAATAGCCAATGAGCTCCTGGGCTAGAATAAAATAGACTGGAGTCAAAACCCCCAATTTCACTAAGCTCTTCTCTAAATCTGTTTACCTCATTTTAAAATAGAACTAATGCTGACTACCACATTTCTAAAATGCTGGTTGAACTCTCAGCACTATTCAGAGTCACTATTAGGGAGTCTATAAGAATGTTCACCTTAGGTAAAATTATAATTGTTTGTGGGTAATTGTTCTTAAACATTTTCTAGTGCGTGCTCAGCATTATGGCAGGAATTTAAAGCTTCTAAGACCTAAATTTTTTAGTCATATTCTATAGATACTAAGGAGCCCTCATGGTGCAGTGGTTAAGAATTCAGCTGTTCAAATCAAAAGGTGGGCAGTTCAAATCCACCAGCCACTCCTTGGAAACCCTATGGGGCAGTTCTACTAAATAAGTGATTTAATGGTGATGATAAGAGCCCCAGATCACCTGATATACATCAATGGGTTGAGAGGCATCAATAAATTAATTATTTGATGGCCGTTATTAAAATTTGATAAGTCTGTATTTCTCCAAAGGCAAATATAGAAAAAAAAAAATTTGCCTGTACTAAAACTCTTATTTTTGTTACTTTTATTTTGCTTTAGATGAAGGTACCATATTGAAACCAGTGGGAGGCACACATATCATCTCTCTAATATCGCAGCATTCTCAACAAAGTAGACTGTTGGTTTTTAATACAGTGGTGGTGTTTTCAACCTCAGTTGATGCTTTGTGAAGGCCTATGGTCAGAAAAAAAAAACATTTCCTATTTTTATAAGTACTTTAAACTTCCTTACTTACATTCTTATTGAGTTTTCTCAAAGCACAAAAGTAAAAAATTCTGTAGAAGTGAAACTGTATCCAAACTATTTTACCTCAGCCCTTCTTTATCCTGTTCCTAAAAGTATTCTACAGAAACAAATATCCGGAAATTTAAAATTAAATACCAATTCAACCTAAAATATAGCCATCAAAATTTAACCTTACCAAGAACAAATAGAATCAGCACATTTTCTTATTGTATAATACTGCTAAACAGTCCCCAATAAAATACACTCAAAAGAGAAGAATAAAATCCACTTTCCTAATCATTGCAAGGTTAGTAAAAATCACTTAAATTTAAATACTAGAGGGAAATGTAGTTTGCAGAAAATAATCTAAGTGCACTCATGCTGCAGAATATTGCCCTGAAATTTGCCCAGTTAATAGAAGAGTTCAGAGCCTCAATGCAAGCTTACACACCCTCCTTATTAAAATGCTGAAAATTAATTCCTCGGCCCAGAGGTATTCATGGTCCCATATTTAGATGGTATCATGCAAATTTAGCCCGTTGTTGAAGACTTGTAGTTTACGAACAAAACATCAGTAAATTCAGTGGGGTAGGCTGCTTGAGAAGGATTATGTTATCAGACTATAAATGTGGTATGATATTACTATGTGGAAATAGGTGACATAAATTCAAGCTTTGTAACTTATAAATTTGTGGTATTTACTGTAAGGGCGGCACAATAGAAATCAGTGCCTGCTACTACCCACCCACAAATCTCTAATCACAGCACGTAACAGGTTTGAATTAGTGCAGCATCAAGTAGAACGCAATTTTCCTGGCTAACATTTTAAAAACATGTTAATAAACACATAACGAGAAAAAGGAAAGAAGATTTCCTGTTGGATACTGTTTGAGACTTGAGTTAATCGCTACCACCACCAGTTGCCATCAAGGTAACTCCAACTCATCATGACCCCATGTGTGTCAGAGTAGAACTGTGCTCCATAGGGTTTTCCATGGCTGGTTTTTCAGAAGTAGATTGCCAGGCTTTTCTTCTGAGGCCCCCGTGGGTTGACTCAAACCTCCAAATTTTCAGTTACCAGCCCAGCGTATTAAACATTTGCACCACCCATGGACTCCCTTAAATTAATAAACCAAAAAAAAAAAAAATTAATAGTAAGTCTAAAATTCCAATCTCTAATTCCTCAGACAAACAGTATACATGTCATCATCACACAAAATGGCAGACTTACTCTATCATAAAATCACCCTTATTACTAGCCAACTACAATAGTGTGAGTAATGAACTTCACTGTAAATTGTATAGGACCACTTAATTAACTGCAATAATATTAAATTGCTTTTCATTGGAATGTGTTGAATCCAGCTTGCTTCATTTAATAACCTATCTTATTTATTCAACTATTCAGTTGTTAAACCTTGACCACTATGGGAGTGTGAAATAACAACTAGCAGTAGTAGTCGTAACAGCATCATCAGAACCTGTCTAACTTCAGGGGGATAATGTGAATCAAGATCAGCCCAAACCTTTGAGGTAGAGGTCAGACAAAGCTCCACTCTCCAACCTTTTTACCAGTTCTGACACCAGCTCTCCCTCCCAGGCTCCTCCCTCCCACAGCACTCTCTAATTCTCTTCTGGGTTCTATAATCCATTGCAGTGGCCACACAGAGCTCACGGACCATACGTTCAGTTAAGTGGTTTATTAAGGAAGTAACGGTACAACACAGGATCAGGATCAGAAAGCACGCAGGCAAAGTCTCCCTTCTTCAGTGCAGGGCAGCTCTCTCAGCTGCTCTTCTCAGTCATGCAGGCCTCCTATCAGGCCCTTGAGGACAGGCTCCTCTCGGCCCCCTCAGGACAAGCTCCTATTGGCCCTGCTGCCTGTTGTTACAGGCTCTGCTGCTGGGCCCCTTTTGGGCCTGTTGCCATCTTCAGTGTTACAGCCCTTGACCCATGTTATAGCTCTTTTGGGAGGTTCCTTGCCTTTTCTCTCTCTCTCTCTGCTTCTTTCTTCCTTCGCCTTCTTCCTGCTGTTTCTCTTCCTGCTTTTTTCTGTCTTGTCTGAAAAATCTCTGTGGGGTTGGCTGCTTATATCTACAACTTCTTGTCAATTTCAAGGCATGGCATTCCCACCAGTGCCACGAACTGACCAATACCCTCTCGTTTGTCACAGATACTTCATCTGCATAGTAGTACAATTCACCTCATTTGCATAGTCTATTGACCAATCCCTTCAAGGAGCATACCAATCCCTTCAAGGAGCATACCAGCTGCAGCCCAGGACCAGATAAAAAATATGAAAATCAAGCTGTTTACAGCTTACCCAGGAAATGTCAATTAACCTAGACAAAAGTAACAAGCTCTCTCGGGTAGAAAACTAGGGCAAAGGTAACTCCTCAGGATTAGGGGGGAAATCTCTCAAGCTGTTTCTCCAAAGAACCAAGGCAAAAGTCCACATAAAGGAACTCATTTCACTACAGGGAGATTCAGTGTATAAGTATGATAAATTAGTTATAAATTAAGCAATAATATAAGGTCATCATCAGAAATAGCCTAATCAAAAGCCAAAACGTAATTATGTTGTTTTTACAATAGTCGATATAATGGCAACAGGTTCAGTTTAACAATATACGCACAGGAGAAATCACCAATCTTGGGCTCACTTTCATGAATAGTCCTGGGACATAGCAGATGCTCTTTAAATGTCTGATATCTCTTGATCGATATCTTAGTGAGCTACTGTGAAACAAATTAACAAAATATTTAAAACACATTATTCCACTGGGTTTTATAAACACATATCAACTGAAAAGGCACTACTGGCATCACAAACTACATTCTACATTTTAGGCACCAAAAGGCAAGGAATTAGAAAATCACATCCTCGGGTTACTTTGCACATTTAGCACGTAAGTGGATCAAATTCGGCAGCAAGACACCAACATTCAGACCTAAGCAGACCAATGCTGTTGGGTAATTAATTTTATGTTCATGAACTAGAAATAATTTAACATCATTTTCAGCTTCGAGGAACGTTTCACCTTGGCTGCCATAACTGCCAGATTTAATCATAATTTATTAGGCAGAACTGTTATGTACCAAAACTGGGCCAAACTATTCCAAATAAATGGGAGATTCTGATGATCAGTAGGTTTAGAAATCAACCTTCCAGTGTTTGAGTACAATGTTCAATGGCAGAAATCTCCCCTTCCATGCAGGTGACCCAGATTCAATTTCCAGTCAACGTACAGCCACCACCTATCTGTCAGCGTTGGCTTGCGTGTTGCTATGATGCTGAAGAGGTTTCAGCAGAGCTTCCAGACTAAGACAGAGTAGGAAGGAAGATCTGGAGATCTACTTCTGAAAATCACCAACAAAAACTCCATGGATCGCAATGCTCTCATCCATACCCAATCACGGAGATGGCACAGGACCGGGCAGCATTTCCACCTGTTGTGCGTGTGGTCACTCTGAGTTGGGCTGACTGTATGGCAGCTAATAACAAAACTCAAATAACTTCAGTGACAGGTCAGACGCAACCCCCTTTAAAAAGCCATGTATTTTATCTTTGGTAGCTCTATTAGCACATTCCTCCATCATTAACCAAAATTTGTCTTCTAACAATGTCTATTCTGATACCTCTTCAAGTCTTTCAAACAAGTCCTCTTTCTTTCCTCCAGGAGAACACAGCTCTTCACACACTTGAAAATAGTTATCATACCTCCAATTCCCTTAATTTAAAATTGTCTGCCCTATCATTGATCTTTCTAGTAACATCACCGTTGGTTCCTTCTTATAATTTACAACTAATATATCATTTGTGTGTATACTTTTTACAGCCAGGCTTCTCCAATAGGACTCTCTCCATGGGGTCACCATTGCACAACCAGCATCTAAAACATGGTAGGTAATTAATAACTATTTTATGAATAAATTAAAAAATAAATGAATGATTTGAGGGCATAGCCCATGGTCATTTGTTTGGGTTATTTCACTACAATTCATTTTGAAAGAGTCACAAAAGTCCTGATTTAGCTGGTCCCCTACATAGTAGACAACTGACTAAATAATTTTTTTTAATTATTTTTGTAACCAAGTAATTTTTAAATGATGAAGACAGAGATCAGCAGCATTTTTTATTCTATAAATAATCATTTGTTTCCTACAATGTACAAACAATGTATCAGACACTGTGATATAATGGTGAGCAGAATAGAGTTATCACCCTCATGATATAATAATGATATTTAAGAGGTTACTCTATAGAGAAGCGAAGTAAAATATTTATTGCAAGAGAATTGCATTAAGTTCACATCTTCACATAGATTGACCAGTGAACATCAATCCCAATAATCAGAGGATAACCACAACAAGGGAAAAACAGGAGATGGGAGGCCTCAATTTAAACCAGTAAATCATAGAACTCTAAAACTGAGTCACATTAGGTGTTGTAAAGATAAATTATTTAACTGTTAGCTGATATGGGAAAGAGTCATTTCCCCCTCATCAGCTATTTGGTTATGCTGAAGTACAGTTTGCATAAGAGAATCAAGGTAAATGCTTTTTTTTCTTTTCTTCAACAGTTTTCAAAAACAATAAGATCCCTAGCATCCTTCAAGGAAGACAAAATATACGTGTGTGTGTGTGTGTGTGTGTGTGTGTGTGTGTGGTGTGCGTTACACATTTAAATAATATGCTAGTTATACTTTCGAACAGTGTCCTGGTCATTTACCAACGCACATAAAGTTATGTTAAAAAAAAAAAAGTGAAGAATTTCTGGTCCTGAATTTGTTACTGAGTTCCACTTGTACAAATATGGAGAAACAGCACCAAGAGCAGCATCTTCCAGGGGAAGGGAGACAACCACATATGACAAATGGTACACATCATTATGTGACTAGCGAGAAACCTTAAGGACACCGACAGCTCGCTTTTTACTCAAATTCCCTTTCAGGAAAGCCTTCCAGGACTGTGAAACTCAGTGATTTTTTTTTTTTTTTTTTTTAATTCTCTCATCTCCAAGATACAAAAAAAAATTTTTACCCCTGAAGTGAAAGAGTCTTATTTTGAAAAAAATCTCAGGACACAATCATCAGAAATTACTTCAGGATGAAATTGGTAAATACCAGAAAAGCTAATAAGAAAGTATTAATTCTGCCTGAATACTTAACCTGTGTTTAGCCCCTTCTTCACCCAAGCACAAAGGCAACAAATTTTAGAATGAAGATGTAGGTCGGATATTACCGAAAAAAAAAAAACCTTTTTTAATACAAAATTTTAGACACACTGTAGCAGCATTCCTCTGAGTCCTTCTCAGAACCAACCATCCTACTAATCATTCATACAGATAGCAAAACCAGAGACAATGTCACTGACAAGTCAGTCAAGCTGTCAGCATCATTTATTGTTGTGTTACAAAAGAAAACGTCTCATCCTTTTCCCCTCGGGAGCTCATAAGAGCAAAGATAATGATTTGTGCCATACATTTTGGCCAAGAGAGTTAGAATGCAATGATGAAAAGAGAGTGGGCTCTGGAGTGAGACGGATCAGTGATCTTGCCCCAACGCTACAACTTTGTGGCTGCATGACCTTAATAAAAATGATAGCTAAATTACTGAGGGCTCACCACACGCCAGAAAGTTCGGTCCATAATCCATCTCAGTTAATCCTCACAAACCCTATAAATACTACTACTATTTCACACATAAACTCAAGTTATTTAATTTCCCTGAGCCTCCACTTCCTTGTGGGGAAAGGGGTAATACTAACTTCACACCATTGCTTTGAAAGTTATATGAGTTAATGTGTGAAAAAATGCTAGAATACTGTGGGCTCTCAATGAATGGATAAATACTGTGGGCTCTCAATGAATGGATGCTGATACTATCATTTAATTAGCATATCTTTATAGAAATGGTTCAAACTTGGAAAAGTTACTGCAAAGAGTCATCTTAGGAATCACTATTTTTTACACATACTGTCTGAAGTATTTATAAATATAATTTAATTCAGCAAATGTGTTCTTGTTATATATAAGACACCATGCCAGGCACTGCAATATACACAAAGATATTGAAGACATAATTTCTATCGTTAAGGAGCTTGTTATTTGGTGAAGTTATAGGAGAACATACCTACTCCTCACTTATCAACTGTCTTGTTATCCAACATTTCACATTTATGACAACAGTAAAAAAAATCTACTATCCAACTATTTTGTGCATTAACAATCTATGCCTGGCAGTAACGAATGCCGAGGTACAGGGAGAGAGTAACACTGGCTGTGATGGTTAAGGTTATGTGTCAACTTGGCTGAGCCATGATTCTCAGTGATTTGGTAGTTATGTAATGATGTAATTTGGCAGTTATGTAATGATGCAGTCAACCTCTGTTTTGTGATCTAATGTGGTCATCCTCCATTCTCACATAACAGTGATTTTCGCAAAACGACCTGGTCTTTGGAACCAAACCATGTCAGTAAGTGATGAGTGGGGGTATATTTTATATTAAAATTAAGGCACCTCAATCAATAAGGTCAAAGTTTGTGAAATGCTCATATTCTGAAGTATATTCTACTACATTCTCCATCACTACTTTGTTTCATAACTCCAAAACTGCAAGATGACTTTTTTTCCCTACAAAATATGACTTTCTATATGTTAAGTACCAAATAAGTTTACCCAAGCATGGTTGGCCTTGTTTTTCACATTATTATGGCATATATTTTATAAACACCTGTACCAATTGGACCTATAGAACAGAGCAGAACTGCCCCATCGCGTTTCCAAGGAGCAACTAGTGGATTTGAACTGCTGACCTTCTGATTAGCAGCTGAGCTCCTAACCACTGCACCACCAGGGCTTCGTACCAACTGAACAAACAGTGATTTCCAAACATTGGTATGCGGCTCGCTCAATAAAAGACAAACAGCCAGCATTCAGACATTCAATTTATAATGTTGTAGAGGAAAATTAATAACAGACTTCTTATTTTGATTTTAAGGCTTTTCTTGTCCATGAAACCAAATATTAGCCATAAAAAGCCTGATCCAAACTTTAAAAGGCTGCCAGAAACTGCTCTACAGCAATGTAAATTTATCTCATCTTGCTAGAAAAGGCGGGTCAATGAAACATTCCCTCCTGATTTAATAAAAAAGATTCTAGGCTCTCCTAATTTAAAACTCAAGCGTCATGGCTGCAGGTGGGTGGAGGGCCATACTATTAGCAGCCAGGTCAGAAGTAAACTGACATCAGTTGGTCACAGGAAAGGGGGGAGGTAGGGTTCAATCAATCAAGATCAGACAATAGCTATCTATTCTTCTCCCTCTTCTCTTTATAAGCCTCATTGTAACCAGCCTACCTCAAACCATTTTCTTTTTTTTTTTCTGCAATCAGAATAAACCTTATGCTTCAATTTCTTTGAGTTTTGCTTATTTTTAACAGTAATGACAACCTAAACTACCATTCAAACCTGCTACTATTTGTTATAATTGTCAGAATGAATGAAAATAAATGATCAATAAGGTGAAACTTCTTATTCATCTCACATGGCAATAGGCTTTCAGTTTTTAGTGAGATTTCCCAAGATATTTATGCTGAGATCTACCCAGAACACTGATTTCAGTTGGAAATCTTATAGTTTGGAAGAATGCAAGAAATTTCCCGAGGGGAGTGGAGAGACATGTGATATAAGATACTGGGTTATCTCTGCAGAAAATGAGTACTAAGCATGTATAAAATGTCTGAGGTAATTTCTAAGGACATAATGTCTGGCACTGTAATTAACGTGCATTACAAAATGCCTCCCATCTCTTCCAAGTAAACTCCATCAAAGTGGAGTTCTGAAAACAGTTAACTCTCGGAAATAACATAATCATTCATCAAAGTCTATTTCATTTTAATGTGAGTCTCCAGTATCATCTTTCTAGGAAAAAATAGCAGTGCATGTTTGTGGTTAAATGATACCGCCATTTATCCACACAAAACAAAGCAAAGATTTAAAGACAGTATTTTTTAATACATCCAGGGATTTCAATTTAACTAAGCTTGAAACTAAATTACAAAACTGAACTTTTACACCACACATAATGCTTTTAGGTCTTGAGTTTCCAATTTAATTATTTTCAATTTTTAATAATAATTACATTTTTATTCAATTTCAATTTTATTCTTTTTAATGTTCAACACTGAGGCATACCTCAGTATAAATATTGAAAAGTAGTGTCATCATTCTAGATTAAACTGAGGCCAAAATATCTCAACAGGATATTGGAAATTTACCTTTAAATGCAAACATTCCATTTTTTTAGGCTACCAATGCCAAGTTTTATACTGGCACTGTTGTTGTTATATCCCGTCAAGTCAATTTCAATTCATAGTGACCCCATATGACAGAGTAGAACTGCCTCACAGGGTTTTCTAGGCTGTAATCTTTATAGGAGCAGGTTGCCATGTCTCTCTCTCACAGAGCAGCTGGGTAAGTTTGAACCTCTAACTTTTAGCTGAGCACTTAACCATCGCACTACCAAGGCTCCTTATACTGGCACGTGGTATATAAAAATGACCTCAAAACATAATGGGGAAAAGCAACACATAATTAATATATCATGTGAAAAGTGCTACAATAGTGATATATACACAGTCCCATAGAAACTCAGAAAGAATGTGCCCTCACCACAGTCCCCAGCCCTTCACTTCCACTTGGGGAAGAAAAGAAATCACTTTCAGGGAAAGCAGCATCCAGCTGAATCTTGAGGGTCAAATAATAGCTAACTAAGCAGAAATTAAATAAGAAAGGGCATTCCCAGTAAAGAAAACCACAAGGCCCAGAGGCAGGAATGGCACCGGATTTTTCAGAGATTGTCAATTAATTCTGTCAATTTGTTGCAGCATAGGAGGTATTGGGAAGGGGACAGGGAAACCTGTTACCTAAAAGTGACTTCAAACTACTACATGTAACAGCTGGTCATGTAAATTTTCTTCTTGTGTTCCCTTTGAAAATGACTTCAATGAAAACATACCCCTTTACTCACTCATTTATTCAAATGTATTTATTGAACACCATCTTTATGCCAGACATTTTGCTAGACCAACTAAAACCAAAGCAAACCCATTGCCGTTGAGTCGATTCTGACTCATGGTGATCCTACAGAAGAGAGTAGAACTGCCCCATACAGCTTCCAAGGAAGGGGCTGGCAGATTTAAACTGTCGACCTCTTGATTAGCAACTGAGCTCTTAACCACAGGCAAATTACAACGTCCAGGAAAATCTTTACCATCACCTATTTTTGTATGGCCAGCAAACTAAGAATAATTTTTACATTTTTAAATGCTTGAAAAAAGTCAAAAGAAGGATAATATTTCATGACACAGGAAAGTTATATGAAACTCAAATTTTACTGTCCATAAATAAAGTTTTATAGGAACACAGTCATGCTCATTCTTTTATATATAGTTTATGGCTGCTTTCTCACTACAGCAGCAGAGTTGAGTAGTTCCAACAGAGACAGTATGACCCACAAAGCCTAAAATATTTACTATCTGGCCCTTAGCAGAAAAAAAATTGCTGACCCCTGTGCTTAAACAATGGGGAAACAAAACAAGGTCTAATGATTGAATGAGTCAAAAAAAAAGCAGACCTATACAAGTCAGTATAATAAGCCCTGGTGTACAAATAATCCAAAAAAACAAACCATTTGCTGCCAAGTAGATTCCAACTCATAGCAACCCGATAGGGCAGAGTAGAACTGCCCCATAGGGTTCTCAAGGAGTGGCTGGTAGATTCGAACTACCAACCTTTTCCTTACCAGCAGAGCTCTTAGCCACTGGGCCACCAGGTCTCCAGAGTACAAATAATCTTAGAATATTGTAGGAACACACAGTTGGAACACATAGCCCAAATTGCAGAAAGGGAGTAAGGAAAGTCTTCTGAAATTGAATTAGGGGACATTTAGAGACTAAATGATGAAGAGCCTTAACGGTCATACTGAAGACTCCAAATCTCGTTTTGAAGGCAGTGCAAGTCTTTGCAGGGTTTTCAAAAGGCCTGTGATATGATCAGATTTGTGTTTTAAAAACCAGCTTGGCAGCAATATATCTAATCATACTTAATGCCTTTTCCTGCACAGTAAACACAATACTGAACTGTAACAATTATGATTATTTGCTCAGGGAAGAACTAGTAAATGTTCTCATCAGACAATTATCATTTTTATTCATTTCTCTGAATGAAATAAAACAACAATAACGACAAAACCAAAAAACCAAACCAGTTGTTGTTCAGTCCATTCCAATTCACAGCAAACACATGTGTGCATAGAACTGTGCTCCACAGGGTTTTCAGTGGCTGTGATCTTTTGCAAGTACATCACCAGGCCTTTCTTCCTAGGCACCCCAAGGTAGATTTGAACCGCCAACCTCTCAGTTAGTAGCTGAGCACATAACCATTTGCTCCAATAACAGTAGGTACTTGTTCAGCGTTAGTATGTGCCAGGCAATTGATAAAAGTGCTTTAGATATATTAACTCATTCCATCCTCACTCATATGGCCTGCGAAAGTAATTCTTGTTGAACTGGATGCATCAAATGATGTCGTCAGACTTAACCCTTTTTTGCAACAAAACATTTCTAGTGTTTGAATCATTCATATATATATATATATATATATATATATATATATATATATTGCCCCTAGTTGACCATATTGAACAGTGTAGCATAATGTTAACTTACTTTGTCGAGTAAGGCGTGCAGCTGAATAATCACTCATTCAACCACTACAACTATTTACTGAGTGTCTATCACATCTGTCAGTCAGTGTACACCAGCTAGTAGTTCCCCTTCCTAGGAGTCCCTGGGGCTGAATGAAGGGAGCAAACTCACAGCCAGTCTCAGACCTGAACCAGTCATTGTTCATTCCATAAACCCAGGATTATACTGCCAAATACACCTAATCCTTGAAATGCTTCTTATTAAACCACTCTCCCTCTAAGTAATTTTGTTGGTGGGTTTTCCAGTGAGTGAGGCAGAGAGAGGAAAAAGAGAAGTGGGGGAAGAGGAAAGGGAGAGGAGGGAGAAAGGGAGAGGGAAAGGTAAAGAAGCGAAAGAGCAGAGAAGAGAGAAAGGATACGAGCATTGTCGATGAGAATGAAGGTAAGGAAAACAGAAATCAATGCTTCCTATGTGGCCAAGTATTGCTGGTTATTTTGAGCACATTTCCCAACAGCAAATGTGATGAAATCATAAAAAAGTGCCATCGGGGTAATTACATCAGGTGTAGGAAGAAAATGGCAGGAGGAAAGGGGCTGGGGTAGTGGAGGATGAACCGCTGTGCTGGTACAATAGGTGGACTTCCATCAAGGGATGTGGATTTTCCCTTCTTTTACACTATAAAAACCACATAAAATGTTTCTTACCTCTAGATATTTTGGGTATATTAAATGAATTTGCATCTGAGTTCAGATCTAAATTTAGTAATTATAGGTACATCTAGGATATAGAAACCAAACCAAACCTGTTGCCGTCGAGCACATTTTATAAGCTTAATTGTTTTGTTGGAAAATTAGAAAAAATCATGATAAACAAGGAAGTTACCATTTTACTGGAGCACTAGCCAAACAGTACAAGACTTACAAACCAAGACTAAAGAACCATGTGTTTGAAACTGTAATTTTGTATCTAAAAAGGCACTGAAGAGTATCTGGAATTTCCTCTAAATTTCCTATAGCAACAACGTACCTTTGAGAGTCACTAGAAAACAACACAGAGAGAAAATGACAGCATTTTGTACTTATGTACTTGTTCAATTCACCCGAGATGGATAGCTTTACTACTACATCTACTCATTACAATCTGAACTTGACCTACTGCCAAGGAGAAGGAAAAAAAATTTAAAAAGAAAGAGAAAAAAACTGTGGGTGAAGATTACAGGTCTCTCCCAAAGACTTCCTATCCACATTTAACTTTCACTCAATTTTTTTTCTTCACTGCAATGTTATCATCTTTATCACCAGAGGGTAGCTAACCTCAGTTACCTTATTAGAAAGCTCATTGTTGTAATCGTTGTTAGGTGCTGTCAAGTCTTTCCGACTCACAGCCACCCTAAGTACAACAGAACGAAATACTGCCTGGTTCTGCACCATCCTCACAATCCTTGCTTCTTATGTTTAAGCCCATTGTTGCAGCTACTGTGTCAATCCGTCTCATCAAAGGTCTTTCTCTTTTTCAATTACCCTCTACCTTACCAAGCCTGATGTCCTTCCCCAGGGACTGGTCGCTCCTGATAACATGGCCAAAATATGAGAGACAAAGTCCCACCATTGTCGCTTCCAAAGAGCACTCTGGCTGTACTTCTTCCAAGATAGATTTGTTTATTCTTCTGGCTGTCTATGGTATATTCAGTATTCTTCACCAACACCATAATTCAAAGTCATCAATTCTTCTTCAGTATTCCTTATTCACTGTCCAGCTTTCACATGCATGTCAGGCAACTGAAAATACTATGGCTTGGGTCAGGCACATCTTAGTCCTCAGAGTGACATCTTTGCTTTTCAACACTTTAAAGAGATCTTTTGCAGGAGATTTACCCAATGCAATATGTCCTTTGATGTCTTGACTGCTGCTTCCATGGGCATTGATTGTAGATTCAAGTAAAATGAAATCCTTGAACAACTTCAATCTTTTATTCATTCATCGTGATGTTGCTTATTGGTTCAGTTGTGAGGATTTGTGTTTATGTCGAAGTGTAATCCATGCTGAAGTTTGTAGTCTTTAACCATCATCAGTAAGTGCTTCAAGCCCTCTTCACTTTCAGCAAGCAAGGTTGTATCATCTGCATACCACAGGTTGTTAATAAGTCTCTCTCCAACCCTAATGCCACATTCTTCCTCATATAGTCCAGCTTCTTGAATTATTCGCTCAGCATACAGATTGAATAAGTATGGTGAAAGGATACAACCCTGACACACACCTTTCCTGATTTTAAACCACACAGTATCCCTTTGTTCTGTTTGAACAACTGTCTCTTGGTCTAGGTAGAGGTTCCTCATGAACAGAATTTAGTGTTCTGGAATTTCCATTCTTCACAATGTTATCCACAATTGTTATGATCCACACAGTTGAACGCCTTTGCGTAGTCAATAAAACACCAACCAAAAACCAAACCCACTGCCGTTGAGTCGATTCCGACTCATAGCAACCCTATAGGACAGGGTAGAACTGCCCCATAGAGTTTCCAAGGAGCGCCTGGCAGATTTGAACTGCCAACCTCTTGGTTAGCAGCTGTAGCACTTAACCACTACGCCACCAGGGTTTCCCAATAAAACACTGGTAAATATCTTTCTAGTATTCTCTGCTTTCAGCCAAGATCCATCTGACATTAGCAATGATATCCCTCATTCCATGTCCTCTTCTGAATCTGGTTTGACTTTCTGGCAGTTCCCTGTCGATGTACTGCTACAACTGTTTTTTAATTATCTTCAGCAAAATCTTACTTTCATATAATATTAATGATATTGTTTGATAATTTCTGCATTTTGTTGGATAATCCTTCTTTGGAACTGGCACAAATACAGGTCTCTTCCAGTCGATTGGCCAGGAAGCTGTCTTTCAATTTCTTGGCATAGACAAGTGAGCACCTGGAGCACTGCATCCATTTGTTGGAACATCTCAATTGGTATTCCATCAATTTCTAGAGCCTCATTGTTTGAAAATGCCTTTAGTGCAGATTGGACTTCTTCTTTCAACACCATTGGTTCTTGATCATATGCTATCTCCTGAAATGGTTGAACATCAACCAATTCTTATATAAAGTTTATAAAAGAGTTAAATAGACATTTGAGAAGATAGTGAAAATTCAGAAACGTTGATTAGTTCTAATATGTCTTTTTGTGTCAGATTAAATTAAAAGTTTTCCAACAGCAGGATCAGTTGTCTTTTTTCTACGACTGGAAGAGATTCTTTGTTCCTTCTGATTTTTTGTGTCTCCTATGTGGAGCCATTTTCTGCATCATGCGGATCCCTCCTTCCCCCTCTACCCACTATAAGTTGGTGTAATAATCCTTGGCAACACTAGGATATTTGGTGAACAACTCCACGATCTCGACATTCATTCTCCTTACCTTCTACACAGCCCTGGGAAATACTACTGGAAATACAGTCCTCCAAATCCATGGCATAAGTAACCTGACTACATGACGTGACTAGGTAATGAATGATCACAGAGAGTTAGAAGAATAGTCATCTAGATAGAAAAATAAATGTCACAAATGCATAACTTCTCCTAAATTGATTTTGCAATAGTGTTCAACCAGCCTCCTGATTGATTAGAGCACAACCTCTGCGGATTGTTTTTACTTTGTAGCAAGATGAAATTAATGTCCCATGTGAGAAACCATTCTGATTTCTATATAAGAACAAACTAATATTTGACAATCTTTCAGTAAGACATACATACAAAGAATGTTGTTGTGGACAGTTTTGACTTATAGGAAACAATTTCTACATAAAATTTTATCATCCATATTCAAGTGGAGGAGGTGAATTTTAGTCAGCACATTTTATTGCTATTGAAATATATTCAAAATCAGTTTTAACTTCCTCTGTGTCACATTTTGTACAGAATAATAAGCATTGCATTTTAAAGGCAACTAAAAATGAAAAATGTGTTTTTATGACACACATTGTAATTTAATTTAAATTTCATTTTCTAGCTCTGATTTTTACAAATTGATTGTTCCACCTTAATTACAATGCAAAGTAGAATTTTTACCTAAAGAATAAGTCCATTCAATAAAAAATATTGAGCACCTACTATGTGTACTGCAGAGGAACCCAAGGTGCGTAAGCAGCTTTGTCCAGACTCTAAATTAACTGGTAACACGTTAATATGCCAAACAATTAACCCTGCTTCATTTTTTATGCTGTGTATATTTCAGTATATGATGGGACTCAATCAATAAGGATCATTAATAATTATATTCCAAGGGATGAAAAAAAAACATAAAATATAATAATTGGAAGAAACTTTCACATAGTCCTTTTTAGATGAATATATACATTCACCATGAAAAGAATTAATTAAAATTAGTTTATCACCTTTCTCTAACCCTTTGATAAACCACCTGGGAAACGGGAAGTTTGTTAGGGTGTTCCAGTCGTGTGTTTTCTGTTGCTCACTTGTTTCAGAGAATGTTTCCCTAACTGGATAGATGTAAGCAGTCAAAGCAGGCACACCACGACGTGAGAAAGGGACGTGTAAAGCACCTTTGAGTTCTGCCCTTGCAGCCCCCCTGCCAGGCCTCCTCAGGACACACTGAGGTAAACCCATTATGTATTTGCTTCCTTCTTGCTAATGTGAATCTCCAGTCTCTTCCCAAAGGCTAGAAACATCCTTTGTCACCAGAACAGGTTGATCTGCTTACTGGTCTGATTTTCTCTTTCCAGCTCCAGCTTGACTTGACCTCTCACATTGCACACTTCCTTGTTTGTCTCATAAACAGCTCTGATTCTTCTATTAGTCGGCAAACTGATCATTTTGTCCAACTCTGTTTGGGTTCCCAGAGCCTGGGGAATGGTCTATATTTTGAATTTGCTGAGTAATATTATTTGGCCTACCCTCTGCATTTTCTCTTTTGACCAACGGTTTCCATTTCAAAGGTACCTTTCAAAAGGCACTCAAAATCATGATAAATCTTTCGGGGACTTCAAGCATAAACAAAATCAGCAAAGGAAAACATTTAAAATTATAAATTTGCATTTAAATGTTTGACCATGCTGGCACTACTTATGTGGCAATATCAAACAGCATGAGATAAAGCAGAACACAGCTTGAAATTATAGTCCTAACTTATCTGATTTCATAATAATTTTAAGGTCTTTCCTTTAAAAATCAATAGCTCAAAGTACTTACATTTTTCCCAGGGATTCTCTTCTCTTTTTGAATAATGGCTCTCCCATGGTTCACAGAATGACATATATAAAAGTGCTATTCCTACAATAATTATTTCTAATTTTCACATTTAGCTGAATAACATCTGCCACGTATTCATAACTATCAAACTAGACAAATTCATTGAACTGAAAGCAAACTAATTTAAAATATGTAAATGAAAATTTTCTAGGCTGGACCAAGGACTTGCATATAAGTTACTATTTCAAACTGCACTTGTATGATTGCAAGATAAAGAATTAACATGCAGCATGTAGCCCTTTGGCATGGCTCAAGAAACAGAATAGGAAGTGAGAGGATAATGTTTTACTCTCAAACAAATTAATAACTTAGAGTGTTGATGGGGCAATAGAGTAGGGGTGAGAAAAGCTACTGGAGAGAATTAAATTATTCTCAAGAGATATTATATAAATTTAAAATTTTAAGAAAGTGAAATTCATTGCAACAAACAAAGCAAGAAAACATTCGTAGTTTCTTTTTGTGGTAGTGTTATGACTGATATTTATATTTGGTAGCACTTTTCATATGCAAATCCCAAAACAGTCTAATGATTTTTTCTTGCACAGAACACCAATGTTATCCTACTTTTTAAATTTTACCCCTAAGGGGAAAAAATAAGGTTTTTATATGAATGGCACTTACCATATGCCAGCCCCTGTTCTGAGCATATTTTTTGTATTCTAAATTCTCTGTGAAATAGACACTATTTCCATTTTAAAGAAGGAGAAACTAAAGTATGCAGGAGTTAATTAATTTACCCAAGATGTCAAAGCTAGAAAAGGACAAAGAAGAGATTTGAATCCAGCCAATCTGTAGGGCCCATGGGCTTAACCATTATGCCTTGTGGCTTCTCCGCCATACCACCAAGCCCCTTCGGAGGACCCCAAGGCAGCTCAGGACTCCTGAGGTGCAGTGACCTAAGAATCCAACTTCATGTTACTCAATCGACCCATCCTTTTTTCTATGTTGAAGGACTCTGAACCCTCAGTCTGGATCTTTACTTGCTAATGCCTCTGCTATACCGGTAGACTCTGGTTTCAGACTAACTCACCCACTGCCGTCTAGTTGGGTTCAAATCCCATGTTATGGTTTGAAGAAGACAATGCCCCCTGTGCTTCCATTATAGGAGAGAAAATTCCCAAAATATTTCCCTACTAACCTAGTACTACATCAAATTTTCAAAGCATGTATGCGCAGGCATATGTGCATACTTATTTTTTTATGCATTTAGTCTGACCTTCTACTATTGCAAGGCGGGGCCCGAGGACATATTCTATCTAGCAAGAGCTGGACCAAGAAGAGAAAGACAGTTTAATGGCTCCTTCACAGTAGACCACCTTCTGATCTTCACTCTCTGCACCTTATCTCTCTGTCTGCAAGAAAAGAAAGACAGTAGGTCTTGGCAAAAGAGCTCTTCTCGCTAAGGTTCAAAGCAGAGGCATTTGTAAAATGATTCTCAGCCACTAGCTACTGAATGCTTACTACCTACCTAGTACTGGAGTGCTCTATGCCCAAACATATCAACAGGCATAAAAGAAGAGCATAATGTAAGTCACCAGAATCCACCTCAGTTTACAAGTAAGTTTGCACAAACTATGTAAACTCAGTTCACTTTCCTAAGTTTCCTCTAGGCTGTTGCTTTAATCATAGCAGACGGCTCTCAAAACTCCTGACAGCCCCCAGTTGCAGAGTCAACCACAGGCTGACTGGCCACCTGTTGTGAGGTAGGTGCCAAGAACAAATATGGGTAAAATCTACTTTGTTTATTAAGCAGGAAAAGGGACATCTGCCATAACAGCCAGTACAACCACCCAAAGGACAAACTGAAGACCAAGCTACTTCCCAGCTCTCGTTTGCTTCTGCTCACTCCTTCTTCACATCTAATACAGGAGCCTCTGCCGTCTATCATCCGTACCATGGTAACGTGCTACCAAAGCATAATGATTTTCATTTTCAAAGCACAGGCTACAACATGTGTTTTTGATGACAATAGATATGTATTAGGTGAGTGTTTTAAAAGACTGAATAAGATGAAAATAGTGAAAATGGAAAATGTTCTCTAAGTATTTCATTTTTTAATTTTTAAAATTAGGTAACATTTTAACCTCCACTAATTGGTTTTAACTATCCTTTTATATTTTGATTCCAATTTAAATAAGACAAGCTATTTCAACCCATTTGGTTAGGATTTATAATCTGTAAGTGAAAACATCAAGTGGCAGCAGTCTTTCATTGGTTGAAATGACAGGGAGGAAGAAAATCACTAACCATGGAAGACCAAGCATGTGTCTGACATTCTGTCCCTGTTCATCTCTATTGTATCTTTTTAATACTAATATTATGCTTGTTAGGGAGGTATTCTCATAGCTATTTTACAGGCAAGAAAATTAAATTTCTGAGAGGTTAGCAAACTCGTCTAATGTCATACAGCTAATAATTAGCAGGTCTCCTGCTTTCAAAGCTGCCAATCATTACTAAACTATACACTATATAGTTTCTACCTCCCACAGCCAAGCAACTTAAATTTATACCAAAAGGTGGCTAAGTATCAGAAATATAGCAGAACATCCTGTGTTGACTGTTCTTTAGAAAAAAAAAAAAAAATTCCAAAATACACAAAAGGCAAGGGAAAGTACAATTACCATATACTTCCACATCACCACATTAGTAAGCATACATCAAGGCCTTTCTGGAAAAGCAATAAACCCAGGTGACGAAACTTGACTCAAGCCCACATGATCATGGCTACGTAGAAGAATCCCATAGTCAGTCTCTCTCTCTCTCTCACCCCCACACATGCACATGCATGTGTGCAAATGTACCTTGCAGGACTCTAGGGAAGTTTCTAGAGAAGCAGGATGACCAGAGCAACATTCCATAATTCCATAAAAAATCTAAATTCACCATCAGGATCATTTTAGGACTAACAGAGCGTACTTCTTTCATAGCTACATTTATCTCCTATTGAGGTCTCACCTGGCGCCTCAGGTAAATTCAGAGTAATCAGAATATCTCTTCCATGGGGTCAATCAGGTGTATTTTAGCAACATAAAGGCACACAATTTACTGGAAGAATTCAAAATGCCTGTTCTTGCTACCCCTTCACTTTCATCATTCAGATAGGGTAAAAGACACACTGGAATCCTTGGGGACTGAAAGATGCTGGCTGAGGAGGATGCCAGAAACTGAGATTAAACAGGGCCTGAACTTACTGATAATGGCAAGGTGTGGGGTATGGACGAGGGAGTGGTTAGCAGAGCCTGGAAGAAAAGATATTGGAGAAAAGTCCTAGGAATTGAGAGTCAAGAGTATTGGAAGGATCATCTATCTGTACATTGAAATGGCCAAGAATTAACATAGGGGTGGTATGGGAGAGAATGAGAGTAAGCCACAAAAGTATATTTCTGAGAAATGAGGAGAGATGACCCAAAGGTTGGGAGGCAAGAGAAAAAGACTAATTGTAGTTTTAGGGAGATTAGGAGGAAGCCAAGAACATGGTCTGAAAACCATGAAGCACAATGAGGAACAAGAAAGACATCTGCCCCACCCCCATGCCCAGTGGCAAGAAAACTGTAGAAGAATAACCCGCCACCATTTGCCAGGCCTGCAATGAAAGCAGAAACCTCGGGGAGACCCAGGTGTCAGAGCAAGAAAGTAAAAGGAATATTCAGAGAAAAGGCTGAAAGTATACCAGATTTTGTTGATAATAGATCATAGGTTTTACTAAGCATGAGGAAAGAGTTTTAGAAGTTGGAGAGTAGTAGTATAAGGGGGACAGGATAGAGAATGTCCAGAGGCTTAAATAATCAGAGTATGGCACACAATGAATTGTGTCCTGGAAGACTGAGAGTTCTTATCAAGAGTGACTTAAACAAGAATTAAGAACACAATAAGATTTGTCCCAGTAAATTCAAGGCAGACGGTGGAATTGAGGCTATGAGTGTTGGAGGTCAGAGGGATGGGTCTCTGAGCCTGCTCTGCACCCCCAGTGATGTGATTAAGAAGCCTAGGAGAGGTGAGGGCTTAGCCCCAGTCCACATTCAGTCCTCACAACATCCCTATGTTGTAGGTACTGTTATTATTCCCATTTTACTTATGAGAAATAGGCAGAGCGACAAAGAGTCTAGTTGCTTAACTCTACCCTGCACTTAAAACTCCAGGGTAAAGGAGTCATAAACTATATAAGCTGGGTTGTCTATGCTTCAGACCTTATAAAGAAGGGCTCTCTATCTGCAGACAAAGAAGATGCTGATGGTAAAAATCAAGGAGTGTAAAAGAGCTAAGACATGGGTTACTAAGACAGTCCTCAAGTCCAGACAAATCCACAGAAAATAATGAAGAATGCACATTTGCCTGCCCGTATGTTCCTTTAAAGCAATGGTGACAAGCCTACGACTCACATACTTTGGACTTGTTATCAGGCGGAATCAGTCCCTGGAGAAGGACCTCATGCTTGGTAAAGTAGAGGGTCAGCGAAAAAGAGGAAGACCTTCAACAAGATAATTGACACAGTGGCTGCAACAATGGGCTCAGGCTTAACAACAATTGTGAGGATGGAGCAGGACTAGGCAATGTTTCGTTCTGTTGTGCATAGAGTCGTTGGAATCAACTCAAAGGCATAACAACAACATGCCCCTTGAGAACTGAGGACTCCAAATTTAGTAGTCAGCTATACTTCAAATTTGTCTGTTTTAACAAAAACACAAAGATCACCATCTTTCATAATGGTGTCACCTCTGGTGATATATATTTTGGAGCATTTAGAGCATAATTCAAATATTTATAGTGGCCTACTTTATTTGTTAGTCTTATTTCTTTTTGAGTATGGTCTAATATTTTCAGGATGAGTTTCCCAGCCAATTTAACTTCATATTTGGTAAGAAAAATATAGCTGGTATATTATGAGAAATATCATAAGGTAACAAAAAGTGAACTCTTCTTAACTTTAGCAAAGACTTTAATTAGGCCCTGCTTGCCTTCTATTACCAGGTTGGGAAAATATGATTCATAATGTAAATAGTATTAGAAAGTTGGCTGGAAAGTGCACTTAAAAAGCAGTTATTGGTGGCACAATACCAACCTGGAAATGTATAGCAAGTGTTAGTCCAAAAATTCAGTGGTGAATGATAAATTACAAGTATTTCTGTTGATAATTTTAAAAATGAAACAATGCTGAACTGCAAAACAGGAGGATATAGTAGCCATGATGAGCATATCACCTGAAAGAGGGTACAGGGTAGAACTTTATTAGGTAATATGGCTCTTCTCAACTTCATTCAACCCAAAATTTCTCTGCTGGAATCCAGTGATACATATTGTCATTGGTTGAATATGCATATTAGGATTTAATCAAACTTTGCCAGTGTCTATCACAACAGTTCTGGGGACTGTTTTGCAAATCTAATGTATGTGAAAGGGTTATATGGAGTAAAAAGCATTATGTTTTTGTTAATAATTGTATTTCTGTAAAAATAATCAATTTACTGTTATTCCCAATCTGACCAGTATTACATGTTTACAGCCTCAGGGTCCCCTGGCATGATAAGCATTGACAATTATATCATTATCTGTCTGATTTTTTTAATTGTTTAAGTTCTATATTAATAATGTTTAAAAAAAAAACTTTCTTGTAAGACTTTTCGATGCGTTAGGAAAAATTTTGAGGTCTCTTTCTAATAAGGCAAAAACTACACAACTGCTTTGAGTTACTTACATTTATGAGCATCAAGAGTGTCATTAGCTTTTCTTGTTCTATATTAGTCAGACAAACAGAGATGGAAATGTACGTAGGTGTTCCTGAAAAATACGTTCATAATAGGAAGCAGCATTCTCATCTGAGAATATCCTCCCCCGTAGCAATGAATCCTTCTTCGTCATGGACTTTTTTTTATTAGTCTACCCTGTAGGGATTTAGAGAGTAAATAAAAATTAATGATCCAGGCGGGGCCAAGATGGCGGACTAGGTGGACGCTACCGCGGATCCCTCTTGCAACAAAGACTCGGAAAAACAAGTGAATCGATCACATACATAACAATCTACGAACTCTGAACAACAAACACAGATTTAGAGACAGAGAACGAACAAATACAGGGAGACAGCGATTGTTTTCAGATCCAGGAGCCAGCGTACCAGCAGATTTTCTGGAAAAACTAGTTTCCCAGTGATGGCTCAGAGACAGCAGTCCATATCAAACCACATAAAGAAGCAGACCATGACAGCTTCTCCAAGCCCCCAAACAAAAGAATCAAAATCTTTCCCAAATGAAGATACAATCGTGGAATTATCAGATACAGAATATAAAAAACTAATTTACAGAATGCTTAAAGACATCACAAATGAAATTAGGCTAACTGCAGAAAAAGCCAAGGAACACAATGATAAAACAGTTAAAGAACTCAAAAAGATTATTCAAGAACATAGTGGAAAAATTAATAAGTTGCAAGAATCCATAGAGAGACAACATGTAGAAATCCAAAAGATTAACAATAAAATTACAGAATTAGACAACGCAATAGGAAGTCAGAGGAGCAGACTCGAACAATTAGAATGTAGACTGGGACTTCTGGAGGACCAGGGAATCAACACCAACATAGCTGAAAAAAAATCAGATAAAAGAATTTAAAAAAATGAAGAAACCCTAAGAATCACGTGGGACTCTATCAAGAAGGATAACTTGCGAGTGATTGGAGTCCCAGAACAGGGAGGGGGGACAGAAAACACAGAGAAAACAGTTGAAGAACTCCTGACACAAAACTTCCCTGACATCGTGAAAGACGAAAGTATATCTATCCAAGATGCTCATCGAACCCCATTTAAGATTGATCCAAAAAGAAAAACACCAAGACATATTATCATCAAACTTGCCAAAACCAAAGATAAACAGAAAATTTTAAAAGCAGCCAGGGAGAAAAGAAAGGTTTCCTTCAAGGGAGAATCAATAAGAATAAGTTCAGACTACTCAGCAGAAACCATGCAGGCAAGAAGGGAATGGGACGACGTATATAGAGCACTGAAGGAGAAAAACTGCCAACCAAGGATCATATATCCAGCAAAACTCTCTCTGAAATATGAAGGAGAAATTAAGATATTTACAGATAAACACAAGTTTAGACAATTTGCAAAAACCAAACCAAAGCTACAAGAAATGCTAAAGGAGATTGTTTGGTCAGATGACCAATAATATCAGGTACCAGCACAATACAAGGTTACAAAACAGAACGTCCTGATATCAACGCAACTCAAATAGGGAAAGCACAAAAACAAACAAATTAACATTAATTCTAAAAAATAAATAAACAAAATAATACACATAACAGGAAATCATGGAAATCAATAGATAAAAGATCACAATAATCAAAAAGAGGGACTAAATATAGGAGGCATTGAACTGCCAGATGGAGAGGGATACAAGGCGATATAGAACAATACAAGTTAGGTTTTTACTTAGAAAAATAGGGGTAAATAATAAGGTAACCACAAAAAGGAATATCAACTCCATAACTCAAGAAAAAAGCCAAGAAAAACATAACGACTCAACTAACATAAAGTTAAACATTATGAAAATGAGGATCTCACAATCTACTAAGAAAAACGTCTCAGCACAAAAAAGTATGTGGAAAAATGAAATGGCCAACAACACACATGAAAAGGCATCAAAATGACAGCACTAAAAACTTATTTATCTATAATTACACTGAATGTAAATGGACTAAATGCACCAATAAAGAGACAGAGAGTCATGGACTGGATAAAGAAACACGATCCATCTATATGCTGCCTACAAGAGACACACCTTAGACTTAGAGACACAAACTAAAACTCAAAGGATGGAAAAAAATATATCAAGCAAACAATAAGCATAAAAGGAGTAGCAATATTAATTTCTGACACATAGACTTTAGACTTAAATCCACCACAAAGGATAAAGAAGGACACTATATAATGATAAAAGGGATAATTGATCAGGAAGACATAACCATATTAAATATTTATGCACCCAATGACAGGGCTGCAAGATACATAAATCAAATTTTAACAGAATTGAAAAGTGAGATAGATACCTCCACATTTATACTAGGAGACTTCAACACACCACTTTCGGAGAAGGACAGGACATCCAGTAAGTAGCTCAATAGAGACACGGAAGACCTACTTAGAACAATCAACCAACTTGACCTCATTGACTTATACAGAACTCTCCACCCAACTGCTGCAAAGTATACTTTTTTTTCTAGTGCACATGGAACATTCTCTAGAATAGACCACATATTAGGTCATAAAACAAATCTTTGCAGAGTCCAAAACATCGGAATATTACAAAGCATCTTCTCAGACCACAAGGCAATGAAACTAGAAATCAGTAACAGAAGAACTAGGGAAAAGAAACCAAATACTTGGAAAATGAACAATACCCTCCTGAAAAAAGACTGGGTTATAGAAGACATCAAGGAGGGAATAAGGAAATTCTTAGAAAGCAACAAGAATGAAAATACTTCCTATCAAAACCTCTGGGACACAGCAAAAGCAGTGCTCAGAGGCCAATTTATATCGATAAATGCACACATACAAAAAGAAGAAAGAGCCAAAAGCAGAGAACTGTCCTGACAACTTGAACAAATAGAAAGTGAGCAACAAAAGAACCCATCAGGCACCAGAAGAAAACAAATAATAAAAATTAGAGCTGAACTAAATGAATTAGAGAACAGAAAAACAATTGGAAGAATTAACAAAGCCAAAAGCTGGTTCTTTGAAAAAATTAACAAAATTGATAAACCATTGGCTAGACTGACTAAAGAAATACAGGAAAGGAAACATATAACCCGAATAAGAAACGAGAAGGACCACATCACAACAGAGCCAAATGAAATTAAAAGAATCATTTCAGATTACTAAGAAAAATTGTACTCTAACAAATTTGAAAACCTAGAAGAAATGGATAAATTCTTGGAAAAACACTACCTACCTAAACTAACACATTCAGAAGTGGAACAACTAAATAGACCCATAACAAAAAAAGAGATTGAAATGGTAATCAAAAAACTTCCAACAAAAAAAAGTCCTGGCCCGGACAGCTTCACTGCAGAGTTCTACCAAACCTTCAGAGAAGACTTAACACCACTACTACTGAGGGTATTTCAAAGCATAGAAAAAGACGGAATACTACCCAGCTCATTCTATGAAGCTACCATCTCCCTGATACCAAAACCAGGTAAAGACATTACAAAAAAAGAAAATTATAGACCTATATCCCTTATGAACATAGATGCAAAAATCCTCAACAAAATTCTAGCCAATAGAATCCAACAATACATCAAAAAAATAATTCACCCTGATCAAGTGGGATTTATACCAGGTATGCAAGGCTGGTTTAATATCAGAAAAGCCATTAATGTAATCCATCACATAAATAAAACAAAAGATAAAAACCACATGATCTTATCAATAGATGCAGAAAAGGCATTTGACAAAGTTCAACACCCATTTATGATAAAAACTCTTACCAAAATAGTTTTACGCAAAGCCAACAGCCAATATCACTCTAAATGGAGAGAACCTGAAAGCATTTCCCTTGAGAACGGGAACCAGACAAGGATGCCCTTTATCACCGCTCTTATTCAACATCGTACTTGAAGTCCTAGCCAGGGCAATTAGGCTAGACAAAGAAATAAAGGGTATCCGGATTGGCAAGGAGGAAGTAAAGTTATCACTATTTGCAGATGACATGATCGTATACACAGAAAACCCTAAGGAATCCTCCAGAAAACTACTGAAACTAATAGAAGAGTTTGGCAGAGTCTCAGGTTATAAAATAAACATACAAAAATCACTTGGATTCCTCTACATCAACAAAAAGAACACCGAAGAGGAAATAACCAAATCAATACCATTCACAGTAGCCCCCAAGAAGATAAAATACTTAGGAATAAATCTTACCAAGGATGTAAAAGACCTATACAAAGAAAACTACAAAGCTCTACTACAAGAAATTCAAAAGGACATACTTAAGTGGAAAAACATACCCTGCTCATGGATAGGAAGACTTAACATAGTAAAAATGTCTATTCTACCAAAAGCCATCCATACATATAACGCACTTCCGATCCAAATTCCAATGTCATATTTTAAGGGGATAGAGAAACAAATCACCAATTTCATATGGAAGGGAAAGAAGCCCCGGATAAGCAAAGCATTACTGAAAAAGAAGAAGAAAGTGGGAGGCCTCACTCTACCTGATTTCAGAACCTATTATACAGCTACAGTAGTCAAAACAGCCTGGTACTGGTACAACAACAGGCACATAGACCAATGGAACAGAATTGAGAACCCAGATATAAATCCATCCATGTATGAGCAGCTGATATTTGACAAAGGCCCAGTGTCA
Source organism: Elephas maximus indicus (assembly GCF_024166365.1). Lineage (NCBI taxonomy): Eukaryota > Metazoa > Chordata > Mammalia > Proboscidea > Elephantidae > Elephas > Elephas maximus. The sequence goes on from NC_064822.1 coordinate 122,260,482, forward strand.
GTTAATTGGGGAAAAGATAGTCTTTTTAACAAATGGTGCTGGCATAACTGGATATCCATTTGCAAAAGAATGAAACAGGACCCATACCTCACACCATGCGCAAAAACTAACTCCAAGTGGATCAAAGACCTAAACATAAAGACTAAAACGATAAAGATCATGGAAGAAAAAATAGGGACAACCCTAGGAGCCCTAATACAGGACATAAACAGAATACAAAACATTACCAAAAATGATGAAGAGAAACCCGATAACTGGGAGCTCCTAAAAATCAAACACCTATGCTCATCTAAAGACTTCACCAAAAGAGTAAAAGACCACCTACAGACTGGGAAAGAATATTCAGCTATGACATCTCAGACCAGCACCTGATCTCTAAAATCTACATGATTCTGTCAAAACTCAACCATAAAAAGACAAACAACCCAATCAAGAAGTGGGCAAAGGATATGAACACACATTTCACTAAAGAAGATATTCAGGCAGCCAACAGATACATGAGAAAATGCTCCCGATCATTAGCCATTAGAGAAATGCAAATTAAAACTACGATGAGATTCCATCTCACACCAACTAGACTGGCATTAATCCAAAAAACACAAAATAATAAATGTTGGAGAGGCTGCGGAGAGATTGGAACTCTCATACACTGCTGGTGGGAATGTAAAATGGTACAACCACTTTGGAAATCCATCTGGCGTTATCTTAAACAGTTAGAAATAGAACTACCATACAACCCAGAAATCCCACTCCTCGGAATATACCCTAGAGATACGAGAGCCTTCACACAAACAGATATATGCACACCCATGTTTATTGCAGCTCTGTTTACAATAGCATAAAGCTGGAAGCAACCAAGGTGTCCGTCAACGGATGAATGGGTAAATAAATTGTGGTATATTCACACAATGGAATACTACGCATCGATAAAGAACAGTGACGAATCTCTGAAACATTTCATACCATGGAGGAATCTGGAAGGCATTATGCTGAGCGAAATTAGTCAGAGGCAAAAGGACAAATATTGTATAAGACCACTATTATAAGATCTTGAGAAATAGAAAAAACGGAGAAGAACACATACTTTTGTGGTTACAAAGGGGGGAGGGAGGGAGGGAAAGGGTTTTTTATTGATCAATCAGTAGATAAGAACTGCTTTGGGTGAAGGGAAAGACAACACTCAATACAAGGAAGGTCAGCCCAATTGGACTGGACTAAAAGCAAAGAGGTTTCCGGGATAAAATGAATGCTTCAAAGGTCAGCGGAGCAGGGGCTGGGTCTGGGGAACATGGTTTGAGGGGACTTCTAAGTCAATTGGCAAAATAATTCTATTATGAAAACATTCTGCATCCCACTTTGAAATGTGGCGTCTGGGGTCCTAAATGCCAACAAGCAGCCATCTAAGATACATCAATTGGTCTCAACCCACCTGGAGCAAAGGCAAAGGAAGAACACCAAGCTCACACAACAACTAAGAACCCAAGAGACAGAA